>NW_027187419.1:91900171-92038699 GCF_028583685.1 Petaurus breviceps papuanus
ATATATATATATATATATATATATATATATATATATATATATATATAGTTAAATATCTCCCAATTACACTTTAATCTGGTTTCTGTACTCAGGATTGTGGTGGGTCACTTTTGGGCTGTGTATCTGACATCTTTGATCTAGTACAATTCACTCATGTTATACAGGAGAAATGTAAAGTCCTTAACAGTGAAATGACTTGTCTGAAGCCACAAAGTAGCAAAGCTAGAATTCTGGTCCCCAACACTCAGTCCAGTGCCTTAATTATTTACAAATTCATTGATAAAAACATCTTTTCTTTTACATAAATCCTGCAAAAGCTTTCAAATCTAAAATAATGACATTCAAGAAAAACAAATATAATGTTTGGGAAAAAAGGGAATATTTTTCTTCCATATTTAAGATTCTGTATTAGAGCATTATTATAGCTGTTATAATGTCATCCTATTTTTTCCAATTACATGAAAAACATTAACATCCACTTAAAAAGTTTTTGAGTTCCAAATTTTCCTTTCCCTTGTCCCTCATTGAGAAAGAAGGCAAGCAATTTGATATAGTTTATATATATGCAGTCATGCAAAACATATTTATATATTAGCCTATATTGCCATTCTCAATCACATCTTTTCATTGTTATAATGTTGAAATAGTAGAGGCAGCACTGTGTGCTAGATTGAGAGTCATCTCTAAAACTAAGAAGATATGTGTTCAAATCCCACCTTAATAAAAATAACAAGAACAGCCAACATTTATAGTGCCTACTATGTGCCAAGAACTACATCAAGCATTTTACAATTATTATCTCATTTGATCCTTAGATATTATTCATCCATTTTATAGATGAGGAAATCAAGGCAAAGTTAAGTGACTTGCCCAGGGTCACACTGCTAGTAAGTGTCTGAGTTCTTATTTGAACTCAAGTCTTCCTGACTGCAGATGCAATAGCACTATCCACTTTGCCACCTACCTTTCACTCATACTGGCTGTGACTCTGGGCAAGTCGTTTAACCTTTCAATGATCTATGTAACTCTCAAACATTTTAAATTTCATCCTAGAGGACAAAGGTTCCTTTCCAGGGAGTTCCCTACACCAAGGAAATTACATCTTCATACTATCCCTAAGATATAAAGGTGCTAATAGAACCACCTCACTTTATTCCTGACCTTCCCAATGTGTTATATTCATTTCCCACAAATCATTAACTCTAAAAATCAAGTAAATATATTGTCGTTCTTGATGTCAACAGATGTTTAACTGCTGTTCATGAAAACATTTATAGATCCAACTGGTTTATAGATATGTTAATAAAACTTCAAATTATGTTACTGGATTGTTATTGAATAAAAAGATCACCCACTCTGTTAGAAACATTTTCCTTTCCTTTCTTCCTCCCTTTTTTTTTTTTGGCTAAAGTTTATGTTGTACCCCATTCTTGATGAATGGATTTGATAACCAAATTCTGAATTTACAACTATCAAAATGGCATAAAGAAATGGTACTTCAAACCTTCATAACTTTTTGGGAAACCTAAGTACTTTTCAAATCATCATCTGTCAGTTAGAAAGGGGGATGAATAATGCCAACCAACCCCAAATGGAAAAAACAAGATGTTCAAGGATGAGTATACTGCTTGAGAAATCCATATGAGTGGGGCAGCTAGGTAGAACAGCAGGTTGAGCACTGGACCTAGAGTTTAAATCTGGCCTCAGACACTAGCTATATGTGACCCTGGGTAAGTCACTTAACCCTCACTGTCTTGCTCCCCTTCCCCCCCCCCCAAAAAAAAAGAAACCTATATGGAAGAGGTACAGAGCTTCCTCACTAGTATTTACCCATGATGACAAAAATCACAAATCTGTACCAAAAAAATTTGACACCCCCACCAACACCCCAATAACAAAATTAGATGACCTAAGGATGGGTTGATAGGGGTTGGACTAGAGATTTCATTGGCATAGGAACTCCCAAAGTGTTGAAATTTCCTCTCCCAATGCAGACCGTCATCTTCTCTACAATGCATTGGTCTTAGGTGCCTAGGGCACTAAAAGGGTAAGATTTATGCTCTAATAATAATAGTAGCTTGGAGCTTTGAAAGTGCTGTATATATCTGTTATCATTACCAAAGCTAGTTGTTTCGCAGTAAGGGCTTTTAAAAGTGATGATATCAAGGAATCCCAAACTACATCATTTTGTTCTTCAGACATGAAGCCAGATCTTCCTTTTTTGGAGATTAGCTTTGAATCTATTATGCCACATAGCTTCTTGTAATAATCCCCAGTATTTGTACTGCATAGCTTTAACTTACGTACTTTAGCCCATCACACAATATCTTTATTTTCACAAACTCCCAAGTTTATATGGTATAAACTACCTGAATCAGGTGACACTTCAGCAGGATTTGCTTCTGGAATACTTTCTCTTGGAATTGCATCTATTGATTTCAGTGCTAAAATGAAGAGAAAATAATTATCACAAAAACATCATAAGTACAAAGAAAACGAATTTTCTAATTAATTCCCGGGCATACTATTACCTAAAAGAGTGTGAGTGAGTAGATATGTTATTAGCCAGATCTATGACCTTCAAATTGAATTTCCATCTCTTTTTAGTTTACCACATATAAGAATATGTGTACTTTTTGTGAAATCAATGGCAAATTTATAATCTGGCTCCCATACACATTTTATAATAGAAAAATTCTCTGCATGTTTTCTCCCACCAGGTTTTTATTATGTTGACTTTTCTCATTTAAAAAAAAAACATTCCGTGTAGCCTTGGGCAAGTTACTTAACCCCAATTGCCCTCCAAAAGGCAAGAAAAAAAATTATAACTAGAGAACAAATTTTAAGAGATAAATCTGAAAATTATTTAACATAAAGATCTAGCTTAAATATCATTTTACTATGTTTTCTATGGGCTAATTCAAAGTCAAAAATCTGCAAAAAGTCATCATTACCTGTCACATCACTGGTCTCGTAACTTTGATCTGGAGGTACTTTAGAAGGTGGGGAGGGTGCTTTGCGCTTTGTCCTTCTCAAAGACGAATTAGCTGAGGATGTGTGGCTGAGCTGCAGAGATCCTGTCCTCACTATGCCTGCTCCAGAATGGTCCTAAGAAAAGTAAAACAAACCATGCTAGCTTGTTATTTAATGATAGTTTATATGGCAGCTATGTGGAACAGCGGATAAAGCACTGGACTTCAAGTCAAGAGCTGAGTTCAAATCTATTTTTTTTTCTTTTTGCTTTTTTGGAGGAGGGAAGGCAGGGCAATTGGGTTAAGTGACTTGCCCAAGGTCACGTGACTGGTGTTAAGTGTCCGAGTCTGGATTTGAACTCAGGTCCTCCTGACTCCAGGGCGGGTGCTCTATTCACTGTGCCACCTAGCCACCCCAATGAGTTCAAATCTAGTTTCAGAACTGATGAGTTATGTGATCCTGGGCAGGTCAGTTAACCTCTTTTAAGGTCAGTTTCCTCCTGAGTAAAATGAAGAAAATAACAGTCTATATCCTAGAGTTGTTATGAGGATTAAATGAAATAGCTTATGTAATAGCTCTCTGTAAACCTTAAAGGGCTATATAATGCTAGTTATAATGATATTTGGCAGATAATTTTCAGTTTGTGTCACATTAATATACATAAACCAAATCTATGTTAACCAAAAGTAAACAGAGAAAGGCCAAAACAGAAGTTTTTACCCATTCATGTTTACCCATGTCATGAACCCTTCAGAAATGATGAAGGCTATGGACCCCTTATGATGTCTTTGAATGCATAAAATTAATACAGTTGCAAAGGAAACCAATTATATTGAAAGTTACCAAAGTATTAAAAAAATAATAAGAATGACAACAGATAAATAACTTTACAAAGCCCACGGTGAGAGGAAAGGGGGAATGTAGTTCATGGAACCCAGGTTAAGTACTCCTAGTCTAGGATAACAATTAAATCAGCATGGTACAATGGAAAGAAGATCAGATGTAAAGTCAGAGGACCTGGTCCAAGTCTCAGTTTTTCCAATAGCTATGTGGGCAAATTTAATAGTAAAATGTATAAGTGGGAGTAGAGAATCTCTAAGGTCTCTTCCAATTCTAAAACTGTGATGCTATGAATATATAATTAACTTCTTGAGAAAAAATAGGGGAAGCAAAATATTGAGAGCAAGTAGCAGTTAGTCAATAAACATTCCTGAAGTCTACCAGATGCCAGGTATTATGCTAAGAACTGGGGCTACAAAAAAGGCAAAAGATGGTACTTGCCCTCAAGGGGTTTACAATCTAATAGGGAAGACAACAAGCAAATAAATATGTACAAATAAGCTATATAGAGGAAAAGTAGGAAATAACAGAGGAAGTGCACAAAAAAGAAGGGTTGGGAAAGGAATCTAGAGGAAAATTGAATTTCAGTTGGGACCTGAAGGAAGCTAGGAAAGCCAGTAGGCAGAGATGAGGGAGAGCATTCAAGGTATGGGTAATAGAGAAAATGCCTAGAGCTGAAATGGATTGTATTTTTTGAGAAACACAAGGACATTAGTATCACTATATTGGAGTGCAAGATGTAAGGAGACCATTAAGGTGGAGGTGGGATAGGCAGGTTGGTTTTAAAGGTGCTCTGAATGCCAAACAAAGGATTTTATATTTTATCCGGCAGGCAATAAGAATCAAATGGAGTTTATCAAATAGGGGTTTGACACAACTAGACCTATGCCTTCATCTTGGTGGCTGAATGGAGGAAAGATGAGAGTGGGGAGGGTGTTGAGGCAGGCAGACCCACCAGCTCAGGCATGAGATGATGAGATCCTATACTGGAGTGGTGGCAGTGCGTCACAGGAGAGAAGGGAATATATTTGAGAAATACTGCAAAGGTGAAATCCACAGACCTTAACGATAGATTGAATATGGGGGGTGAGAAAGAGTGAGGAGTCAAGGTTGTGAGCCTGAGGGACTGGGAGGATGAAGAAAGGTAGGAGGTAGGACAAGTTTAGGATAAAATAAATTAAGTTCAGTTTTTGACATGCTGAGTTTGAGATGTCTGAAAAGTGGTGGGAGATGTGAGACTGGAGGTCAACAGGAGATGTAGATTTGAGAATTATTAGCATAGAGATAGTAATTAAATGCATGGGAACAGATGAGATCACCAGTGAATATAGAGGGGAAAAAAGGAGAGGGCCCAAGACAAAACTCTGTGAGATCTCTATAGTTAAATGGTATGAGCTGGATGAGGATCCAAAAAAGAAGACAGAGAAGTGGTCATATAGATAGGAGGAGAGCTAAGAGAAAGTGATATTCCAAAGACCTAGAGAAAAGAGTGTCGAAGCCTGAAGAGAGGTCAAGAATGAGAACTGAGAAGCAACACTGATGGATCAAAAGTACTCAAATTTGCAATACCACCAATGAAATTAATTGCAAAAACACCATTTTGTAAACAGGTAAATGTATTTTTAAAGATTGAAATTGAAAAAAATATTTCTAAGTTCATTCTTGTTATCATGCTTTACATTCAATTACAGCCTAAATGTATTCGTGTACATGGCATTCAAAAACTACTTTTAAACTTGATGTCATTTGTCTTTACGTCATTTTTCCCACTCCTCTATTCCAGACTAAACCACTCTTTTGAAAAAGAACAATTAGACACAAACATCCAATACAGATTCTAATCCCATATTCTTTACTACTAGTCTCCTGACTTGTTGCCATGAGGCAGGAGGCATGTTCCACCATCTATTTTCTAGAGGCTTCAACTTGTCAATCGCTCAGAGCTTGATTTCCTTCAGTGATGTTTTCACTTAACACTGTTGCAGGCACATACATTATTCTCTTGGTTCCGCTTACTTGACTCTACATCAGTTCATACACATCTCTCTAAACCTGTATTCATAATATCTTGCTGAGCAATATTTCATGATACTCATATGTGATCAGACTTTTCAGTCATTTCCAAATTGATGGGTATCTACTCTGCTTCTAGTTCCTTGATACCACAAAGAATTGTGGCTGTGTATATTTTGGTATGTAATGGACTCTTTTGTCTTTGACTACTTTTGAGTATATGCCTTCTAGCAGGACTGCTGAATCTAGGCACTGTTACTTCTCAACTAGTCTCAATTCCTTATTTCAGGGGATCCACTCATACAAAAATTACAATAAAACACTATTGTGAAGCAGTTTACTATTCAGAAGTTCATTAATACTGTAGATTGACATCTCCTTTCTTGTGCTAATAGTGATACAGCTAGATGGCACCATAGTACACAAAGCATTAAGCTAAAGTCAAGAAGACCTGAGTTCAAATCCAGCTTCAATTACTAGTTGTGTGACCCTGGGCAAGTCATTTAATCTGTTTGGCTCAGTTTCCCCATATGTGAGATGGGAATAATAATAGTACCTAGCTCCAGGGTTGTTGTAAAGATCAAATGAGATCATATTTATAAAGTGCTTTGCAAACCTTAAAGAGCTACATATATGCTAGTTATTATTATTCTAGGGTTCCACAATGAAAGAATCTTCCTTCTTTGGTTGATCAGTGATAAAAATGCTTTTCTCCTGGTCACAGATGTCAGTTTCTCCATCATTGTCACTTGTCTTTTCTACTACCTCATAAAACCCAGCCATGACATTCATTTCTTCAAGAGTAATATCTGCTTGAGACTTAGACCTGGAGGTCATCTTCAAAGGACTTTTTGTTTGTGCCTCAATTAAGCAGAGTGCTTCACACAGAATAATATGAAGGAATAGAATTGGCATAAATAGACCCACAAATCTCTTCTGATGATTTTCCACAATTCAAAAACTCAATGACAGCAGAATCTGACCTTGTAAAATAACCATAGCCACATTTATCAACCTACACCTCTGCAACAATAAGAATAAGTTAGAATAAGCTAACATATTTGTTCAAGATATTTATTTTTCTATGTATGTAGGATTTAGTGTCTCCACAAACAGACAGGTTTCAGTCCTATATTAAGATAGAATTTATTCTGTACATTTGTTAAAAGCAGGCTTGAGTGGATGCTCAGCCTGTGGGACGGCAACTGGGAGGGGAGTGGTAAAATCAGCATGCGTGGTAGGCTACAGTAAAGGTTTTATAACCTTATTTTTTCAGGATAATTTTATCGCTACTGAGAAGGTATGGCATGAAAGGGAAAGAATGTTCATCACTAGAGCAGTGATGTGGTCAGAAAAGACATTCATAAAAGGCACAATCACACTTGGGCTTACCTCAGGGGGAGGGAGGGACACGGTTGTCAGAAAGGAGTCTGAGTTAGCCTGCTGTGACATGTCATAACTAGGTTTCAGGTGATGAGTAATGACTACAGTTTAACTATACTTCCTCCAACCATGAAATCCAACAGTCAACTGGGAGACAGTCTTAAGGAGGACAAATTAAAGGGGGAAATTTAAGTGGGGTATTTAGATCATTAGCCTTTGGATAAAGATTATGGACCAAATTAGCTATTTTCATCTAGATAAAAAGATGCACTATCTCTTTGGGGAAAGTACTTAATTAAAATTAGAAATTAGAGTTAGTTCCTATGTTATGCATCATATAAAGTCTTAGCCCCCAACCATATCTGAACACGAAAGAAACAAGAACATTAGATTTGCATAAGCTTAATGAGATTTTTCCCCCCTTGACTCAGTTAAGTCTACTTAGATTTAAACTAAATAGAACAAACTATCAATGTGCTATAAAGGGAACAGCATTGGTTTTAGAATCAGGATGCTTGGTTTCAAATCTGTCACTGTATACCCTTAGGTAAGTAAAAAGTTTCTGAGTCTCCATTTTCTCATTGTAAAATGGGAAGAGGAGCAAAAGAAAAAAAGTACTTGAAATTTACTCATAAAAATTAAGCTCAAACTTATGATTACAGATAACTCAATTACTATCAGACAACAAACATTTATTAAGCACCTACTATGTACCAGGCACTGTGCTAAGCTCTGGGGATACACAGAAGCACAAAAAGCAGCTGTAGCTTTCACTGAGCTCACAGTCTAATGGGGAGATAACACGTACAAATGAGACCTGGAAATAAACAACAGGGGGAGGGCACTCAAAGGAGACTGCAAAGACCTCCACAGAAGTTTAAGTCAACGTACCTAAGACATGACAGTCATTATTATTTTCGTCCAAATTCACTAGTTTTTTTTTTCGTCACACCATTCTGCATCCCCCTTTTTTTCACTGAAATTTTGTGCAGAAATACAAAGAGACCCATGTTTAAACCAGAAATTAATACCTAGTCTAAAACCCCAAGAAAAGAAGACTAGCAGTACTTGAGGTGATTAAATGGTTCCTTTTTTTTTTCTCTAATGCTCTAATATTTTACAGAAGAGAATGCATTCCTTGCTACCACCTCACTCCATCCTCAGTCTTGTTTTTGGACTAAAAATTGAATTTTAGATGGAAACTTTATAGAAAAAGTTTTGGGAAAAGTATTTCCCCCCCTCAGTAATTCTTTGGAAACTATTTAATCATCTACCAAAATTAGCTTAGAAAACCAGTAGCCTTTCCAGTATGTATTCTCATGAGAACCATAATATCTAAGCTCAAAGAGGACACTTCAGGGGCCTCAGTTTGCTAATCCTATTTTAAAGGGCAATTACTGATGCCCAAAAAAAGCATGCAATAAATTTTTTTTCATTTTTTTTCCTCTGTAAAAACACTGGGACCTGCTCCATAAAGAAAGAGCAGGAGAATCATAAAATTTTTTGGCTGATAAAAGAAATAAATCAAGTGTGAATATATATTTTTATACATGAATTGGTGTGATGATCTGTCTGATATTTCTTTCAGACAACTAAAATATGTTATCATATAAGAGTCACAAATGGTATAGTATAATGGATAGACAGCTAACTTCATCATCAGGAAGAGCTGGATTCAAGTACAGTTTCTGCTGGTTCTGTGACCCTGGACATGTCTCAGCTTCACTTTCCTTATCTGTAGGATGGGGACACAACATAGCAGCTACCTCTGAGGTCTACTGTGAGGTTCAAACAAGAATGAAAACAGTGTAATTTCTAAACTTTATTATTATAATTATTAGCATTGTGAGTAACTTAAGATGATTTAGTGCTGACTGAAAAGGAGTATGTTTAACTTACTAAATGTAGGTAGACAAGTGAAAGTGTGGATGGCCATTTTGGGGGTGGGGGAGGAGGAATGGTATTTTGTAGATCTTTAACTCTACCTGAAGGCCTGTTCCCTGAGACAGATATCATATATTTAAACACCATTTGTGTGTTCATTAATCCATCAAAAACTACTAGAAAATACTAATATGAACGTGATGGCTCAAAATAAATACAGCTATTGTAATTTGAAATCACTTGTGGACAGTTGTGAGATATCAAGTACCTCCATTTGCTGATCTATTTTTCTCTGCTACAAATAACATAAATACATAAAATTGTTATGCTAAGTTATATTATTTCCAAAAAAATTAAGTTATACAGTGTTCAACATTTCTCATCTCCTTTGTTAAAATAAGCTTTCTTCTCATTTAAAAGGAAAAATGAAACTTTGAGAAAAAACAAAGGATTGTACCTTTGTTAAACAGCGCTCTCTTGTGGTTTATTTTCACATACAAAAAAAAGGAAATGTTCTCTTGAGGATAAGCAGCTAACAGAGCTTACTTAGCAAGATTCTTTATAAATATGTAAGTAAATAAACTAGATGCTCTGTCACATTTCATCTCTTTCAGTATTCTAGCTGTTTAATTCATTTAAATGATCATTTAAATTTTTGAGTCAAAACCAACAAGAAATAGAGATATGCAGAGATTAGGTTTACTGGTAACATTTGCTTTGATCCTTTGCTAAAATTAACCTGACATGTTTAAACCTTCCTCACAAGGCTGTCGTGAGGATCAAATGAGATAATAATTGTAAAAGAAATAGCACAGTGTCTGGAACATAGCAGGCCTTTAATAAATGCCATTTCTCCTCTCCTCATGAAAGCAGAGAAAAATAGCTTTTTTTTTCCTAAACACCTTATCATATCATTTGACTATAGATATTTGATGTGTGATAGATACATATAATTCTAGTCCAATACAACTCTTGGAGATAGAAGAATGAAGAAGGGATTGCCCAGAGATAGAAGAATGAAGGGATTGCCTAGAGACAAGCAATCCTGGATGCTTCCTACCCCACCCCCACTACTTCTACTCTCTGCAAAGGTAGAAACTGCAGTTTTATCCCTGATCAGATATCTATGTATTGCCACATGTGGTCCACTTGTATTTATATTAGATGTATTAAAACATATAAATTAAATACAAATGGAGGCGTTAAAGCAATTGTACCTTTTAAGTGGCATAACTCACTTTCCCCTCCGTTTGTATATCATGATTGTGTGATATTCATGAAATAATTCATTCAACAAGTACCTATTAAATACCTATTCTATGTACAGCACCCATGTTCAGTGCCCTTGGAGATTAAATATATATGTATAGTATGACCAAAGATCCTTAACCTAAAGATAGAGGAGACAGGACATGCACATTCAACTCAACAAACATTTATTAAGCAGCCATTTTGTGCAAAAAACATGCTATATGATGAGAACAATACAAAGTTACCCCCCACTCAGTCACTGGATGAATAGAAGGGGCAGACATTTCCCTAGCTGCTCGCCTGCTTAGTGATAGGAATGAATAAGAGTACCAAAGGAGAGAGTATAGATAGAAAAGGGATGAGCATCATGGCCAGATTCATGGGGAAATATCGATTTGAAGGGGTTAGAGGAAGAGGACAAATAATCAGTGAAGGAGAGAGAAGGAATAATTAGAAAAGAAAGAATCAGGGAAGTGTGGAGTCCATGAAGGCAAGAGAGAAGAGAAAATGTAGTAAGAAGAGCCAAAGTGAATAGTGATTGTGAGGTTTTTAGCTGAAGTAAGAGAGTACCATTGACTAGAGAAAAAAAAAAGGAAGTTGAGATGAAAGGGGTAAGGTTTGAGAAAATGTTTCATTTGGAAGAATTTTAAACGAAAATGATCATACTTTCATGAAAAGAATATCCTATATTACCAATATTCACTTGTGGTACTGACAGACAGTAATCACTTCATAAACTCCACTAAATTCACTGGAGAAAGAAATGGCAAACCACTCCAGTATCTTTGCCAAGAAAACCCCAAAGGAGGTCATGAAGAATCAGAGACTACTGGAAAATGACTGAACAAAGCAATAGCTATTTGGTTCTAGTTACTTTCCTTCCCTTTTAATCACAAATTCAAGCATTTATTTTCCTCATGTTCACATTTTGTTTTAGTGTAATTTCTTTGTATCACTTACGATGCCACTGTGAACCCACTAGGCAGCTAACAAAGTCATTTAGTACAAGGGTTTCTCTGATGATGAATGTATAAAAATCTGTACATAGGTCATTTAACAGTGGTAGAAGACTTCCCAAAGTAAGAGCGGCATGTATACCACATATATACATTAGCTTGTGAAAAAGCATGGGTCCAAGTGTTATGACAAAGCCATTGCCTAGGCCTTAGTACCTTATCGATATTTTCTGGTAACTCATATTAATGAATCACTTATTTTCTTCAAAGTTAAAACTTATGAATCATCTATCACATATTTTTGCTCTTAGAAGAAAAAGCTTTATATCATATAACTATATAAATTTTTAGTTTATAGCTTTTAGCAAGAAAAAAACTTTATATAACATATAAACATCATATAATAACTATATAAACTTTATATAAAATTATATGTAATATATATACAAAACTTTATATAGGCTGAATTCCTAGCAACATTACCTGACACTTCCCCTGCCCCAGTTGCAAAATTTTCCCTTCTCAAGACTATTAGTAACTGAAAGAGCAGTTTAAAAACAACAACAATAATAACAACTCACCTTATTTGTTTCATCGACACTAATGGATTTCACTACACAGGAAGCTGGTCTTGTCTGTGTATGCACAAGATCCTGTGGAGCACTCTGAGAGGTTGGCATTGGAGGCAAGGGAGCTCTCCTCTTTTTTGGCACATCAGATGGCAGTGTATTTGAAATATATGGTTTAGAAATGGTGTTTGATCTTGTAAAAGTTGGCCGAGGTTTACTTATCAATGGAGTTGCTGGAGCACTTGAAGTCTTATGAAAAATAAAAAGGTGGGGGTAGGGAGGAAAGTACCATAAGTATAAACGAAGCTTCATAAAATAAAATACTGCAAGTAAGAGCACCGGCCCCAGTGTCAGGATGACCTGGGGAATCGAATCCGGACTCAGATACTCAGCACCACACCCAGAAATAACTGGCCGTGTAACCTTGAGCAAATTACTTAACCCCAATTGCTTTAAAAAAAAATTAAAAGAAAAAAAATACTGAGACTTGTTTTTAAGCTTATAAATAATGTTACAAGGTGCATCCTTAACTTTAAAAATGCTTACTTGTTCTCTTTTTTTCTTGCTGCGTTGAAAAAAACTGAAAAACTTTTTATTTTCTTTTTCCTTCATAATGTCTAGGTTTTGAGATATTTGGCAGGAATCTAAAATAAAAGAATGACATGTTACTCTTGTTGTTTGTTTCATTATCTGAGACCTTCTTCTCCTTAGTTTTCTTTCTACTACTGTCTATTTTAAAATGTGTGTATTTAATAATAACTACAAATCTTAACAAAGTAAATGCCAAAAAGTTGTTTTAACTGGGCCTCAAAAAGTATCTATTATCTTACTTTTTTCTCCTTTTCATTTAAGCTTTTGGCTCATAGCTCAACTACTATAAATAATATCTTATTCTGCAAAACACATGAATCCAAATTACTACTGAACACTTGGTCAAAAGACTTCACGGTTATTACTATTTGCTTCAAGCATAGGCTTAAAATTTGTAAAGATTCTGATATCAGAATAATAAAATTTGTCCAAATCTATATAAAGACATATTTGGATATTGTCTCATATTTTTTTTATTACTTTAATCCCTAGTGTAAACAAGTATTTTTTTATAGAACAAAGTGTATGAATTAAGTGGTAAAAACGCAATTTAACACCGTCTAAATAGCATAATCATATCAAAACTTTTTTGTTTGCTTAGATCAATTAGTATTCTCCAAAATCCCAACTATATGATATTTATAAACATCATTTAGCATGGTTCTCTTCCATAACTATTTCAGTGGTCATACCGTCACAGTCAAATGACTTTAAGTGTTTAAACTTAAAAAAAAAAAAAGAGCTATAAGTGATATATGGTCCTAAAACTATTTTAATATGCTTATTTTCTAATTTAGGATATACCAGAATAATTACCTTAAACCTCAGGTACAAAGTTCAAGTAAAAGATTTATAATAGGTGATGAGAGAGATTGGCTGTTGGTTTTTCTTATGGTATTTTACTAGTGATGGATGCCAGGCACTTAGGACACCATCAGTACTAAAGAAAATTGAAAATGGATGCTTTGGTTTACATACTTTCCCACTTCAACACTTGACACTTTTCCCTATGAACTCTATTTCCAGTTTAACAATTTTATTTTAATAAAGTCATCAGCACCCTACCCCAATTACAAAACACTAAAGGTGTTTCTTAATTATCAAAAAGTAACAATATGAAATGCATACAATGGAGGGGAAGAATAGGAAGGCAAAAGGGAATGAGTCAACCTTATTCCCATTGAATTGGGTTTGAGGAGGGAATGAAATACACACTAAATAGGGTATCTTACCCTAAAAGGGAGTAGGGGGAGAAGGGGATGAGAGGGGGGATGATGGAAGGGAGGGCAGGCTGGGGGGGGGGAGGGAAGTTGGAAGCACCCACTTTTGAAAAGGTATGGGATCAAAGTAGAGAATAGAACAAGTGGGAGGTGGGATAGGAGGGAGGGAAATATAGTCAGTCTTTTACAATATATCTACTATGTTATTGTTTTGCATTAGCCACACATGTACAACCTATACTGAACTGCTTATCTTCCCAGTAAGGGTGGGTGACAAGGGAGGAAGGGAATGAATCTGGAATTGAAAGTTTTAAAATCAAATACTCAAATATATATACATAATATATATGTATATACACACACTATTATTAATTCTATTTTACATGTAATTGGGAAATAAGATGTACAGGCACTGGGGCATAGAGATCCACGGGAAAAGTCTAAAGGGGTATGGGATAAAATATGGGAGAGAGCAGATTGGAGGAGGGGATATCCTATGGAACTGCTATTTTGGGGCAGTGGGTAGGGGAAAAACGGGGAGAAAATTTGTAACTCAAAATCTCGTGGAAATGAATGATGTAAATCAGAAGTTAATAAAGCATTTGAAAAATCTTTAAAAAAAAAAAGTAACAATCTGTTAGCAGAAAGTAAAATCTTTCCAAACAAAATTCAGTTATAATCTGAAATGTAGGACATGTATGCTCTGCCACTTTAAAAAAAAAAGAATTTTTTTTGGAAAAGTTATAGCAGCTTCAAATTATTTAGAGATAACTTATCCTAAAATATTGCAAAAATATTTTTTCCTTTCCCTCAGATGGATAACTTTTTTACTGAGAAATTCTAACAAATGGAGTAGTGGCCATATGGAAGTTAAACCTCACTGATATAAAGTTTGGAGTTTTTTATATTTTATTGTTTTTTAGAGAGGGGGCATTTTTTTTTATATCTAAGGCATTCCATTATCTTATTTTAAAATCAATAACAGGAAATACAACATTTATTTGCTAATGTACAACAAATAATAAAAAGAATAATTAAATATCATGGCCAATTAATTGAAAAAGATAGAAATGTGGGAGAAGTATGAGAGGGAAAAAAGGGAATATAAATAAGAGGAAGAGAAAGAAAGACACAAGAAGAAACATGTAAGAGATATGGTAAAGAGAGACAGCAAGGGAAAAATTGAGAAAAGAGTTTATAAAGCTTAAGTGGGGATGAGGGAGGATACTTGGCAGTTTCTCTACTCCACAACACACATGAATTTCAAAATTCATCCTCTCTGCTTCTGGAACATTATGACTTTCCTTTTTGGACTCCACGTCTCCAGGGTAGGTGGGCTACAATATTAAGACTTTGTTAGTGGATATCACCATCTAATAAAGGATTCTAAAATCTGTGATTTCAAGTGATGTAAACCCTACTTTCCAATGTTGTTAATTGTTCTATATTTTGAATTTACTGACAATGAGTAATAACTAAACTAAATATTATTTGTATAATACATCTGAGAAACTTAAAAAAATTAAGCTAGCATGAATGGATGGATGGATAGAAGGAAGGAAGGAGCAGCGCTGCCCACCTAGAACGGTCCAGTTGGGTTCTCCAGTGAGGCAGCTACCATTTCTTACAGATTGTTCCTATGGGTGGAACAACTGGCAGTCACCGTTATTTAACCTTTAGCAACATAAAGCTTGATGTGGAATTGTAACACAAGCTATCATCAGGCACTTAAAGGTAAATGAAAGATATAGTTGACACAGAACTGGGGTCCCAAGTTTCTAATATTTTCCTTTACCCGAAAGCAAACTTGGGAAATATTTGTCAGGAATTTCCTGTGGGGCCACAATAGTGATAAGAAATAACAGTAGGGAGAGAGGAGCTGAACAATACCTGGAATTGTAAATCCAATTCACTTTTCAACAGACCACAAATTCGTTTATACTTGATGTTGGCTAAGCGACCAACCACGTGAATTAGGGTAGTCTACACCTTTTAATTTAGTTTTCCTGAGTATGATTATCAGTATCTATATTCATTGTGTTTTTCAAATTACAGATTGAGATCAAGGAGTTCCTAAGAGATCATCTTACCCAGTTTCACAGATGAAAAATATGGGTCTTATGGTGTCTTAATTTCTAGTAGAAAAGAACAAAGCATTTTTGCTATCATTATAAAATAATTTTGAAGAGAAAAGCAAAAAGGATTCTCCCCAAGGTGTTAATATTTTCTTCCTTTTTTCTGCTCAGAAAAATGTTTTGAATTGCTCTCATTCATCTGGATGGAATGAGATGATTTCCTAGGTATATAAAAGGGGATAAAAAACTAAGATCCTTCCATATGAAACTAATTCTATTTTATAACTATTAATTTATACATTCAGATCTGTATGTTTGTCAGTGCAGGAAACTCCCACTGTAGAAAATCTCTCTGCTGATACAGAATGGCACCTTCTAATTTGTCCTCTTAGTATTATGTCTGGTATACTAAGAACTTAGTGACTTGTTTATGGTTAACACAGCCAGTATGTGGACAGAGGCACTCTGTGTACACACATGTACAGACTTGAACCCAAGTTTTCATGAAGTCAAAGCTTGCCCTCTGTCCACTAAGCCACATGAGCTAAAAAGATTTGCCCTAAAATTATTTTGTATAATTCGCCTTTGAGAGAAAAATGGCATACTTTTCATTTTAGAATGAATTCCCTTAAATATAGCAATTTATGTGGCGATTTCAAGTAAATTACATAGGTAGCCATTAGCCTGAGGGAGGATGAGTAGCAGAAAGCATTTGGGTGAGGATAAATTGAAAGATGAATAGAAGTAAAACTTGCTGTGAATACAGCACAAACTGTCAAGCCAACCAGATGTTCCCAGTGATACTTTCCTTGCAAATTCTTATCTCCGCTTACTCTATTAGAATCTCTCAGAATTAGAAGCAGCAACAAAGAGTAGACTTCCTAACAGAGCTGTTCCCAAAATGGAATGGTATGCTTTGTAAGGTAGTGAGCTCCCTACCGCAAGGAGGCTAACTATTTATCAAGCATATTGTCAGTAGAGCTCCTGAACTGCACAGGAGCCTGGACTTGAAAACCCTGAAGGTGACTTCTAGTTCCAAGATTCTGATATAGCAAGTTCAGAAAGCGAGAAGAATGTATGTAACACATTTTTCAGAATCTGACTGGTAACTTTTGAAAGCACATTTGAGTGAATGAAATCAATGCTATTCTAAATTAAAATCCATAAGCTACCAGAGCATTTAAGCTGCTTGTGCCCTTGTTGGTAACAATTTGTGAAAGCTCAGCAGGGATTCTAGAACTTAGACATACTTTCAATTTACCCAGTGACCAGTAAGTAGAAATGTCATAGAATGACATGGCTCTACCTACTGTGTGTAATATTAAAAACACAAATCCATAGCTCTTACCTTGTAAAGATGATAAACTGAAGTCAGTAACAGAAGGAGCTATAGAGGGAGGTGGTAAAAAAACAAAAAAAGATGAGTTGACTATAATGATGATGTTTGTTCAAGTTCAAAATGTTACTGTGTCAAATAAAGGGGTATAAATTATATCTTAACACCCTCTTAGGGGAAGTGTTAATATTTTCCAAAGGCAGAATAATTGTTTTCTTTCTTCAAAAATTATTTCCTTCAAAAGGATACAAAAACAAAAAAGTATTTCATAAATCCAAACAATAGTATCAGTATTTATTAGGAACACATATGCTTGTAGTTATGCATTAAGAAACTATTCTAAAGCACACCAAACCAATATGCTTTTAAAATCTTCGAATTTTAGAATGTGAAATTATTTTGCCATGTGTTAAAGTTGCATGGATACTTCTTTTTAGACCTCCAAGTATTAAAAAATAAATTTTTTTAACCAATCTATGTTAGATCCTAGGTTTAGGACATTTTTTAAACATGATATTGTTCAACTTAAATGAAATAAATGAATACAGATGGAACTTCAGTCAGTCAATAGCAGTTCACACTTTATTAGAAGAACAAGGAATTCACAAGATGTTACTCTTTTTTTCTGTTTAAATCTAAGAAACTGTGTTAACTATGCCATTCTTAGCCAAAAATTTTAAGATGATGAGAAATGGAAATTATCAACTTTAGCTGAGAAATTCAGTTTCTTATGCGTTTCATGACCTGAAATCAGTGATGTTTTCATGCATCAGTTTCCCTTACTCTGTTGTCCCATGATATACACAGGCCTTTATTAATTTACCAGTTAAGATATAGAGAAAACACACGATATATCAACAATCAAATGAAACAAAACCAAATAGTCTTACCTCTGCTGACATCCATTGCATAGAGTTCTCGTAGTCCAAGGTCATTAAAGGACTTAGTCAGGTCAAGAGGCTCCTGAGACTGGTAGTCCTTCAACAAGATGGTGTGCAAAGGGTCAAACTCGCATTTACTACAGATAGTAGGGGTGAGTTCTCGAAGGGATGCATGTGGACTAACTCTCACAACTGTCTTCTGCGTTTTCTTGTAGTTTATCACTACTCGTACAGTTTGCTGAAATAAAATATAAAAATTAAAGCCATAGTAATGATTTTGTTGTTGTCATTGAGTTGTTTCAGTTGTGTCTGACTCTTTGTGACCCCCTGTTTGAGTTTTCTTGCCAAAGATACTGGAGTGGTTTGCCATTTTCTTCCCTAACTCATTTTACAGATGATGAACTGAGGCAAACAGGGGTAAGTGACTTAGCCAAGGTCACACAACTAGTAAGTGTCTGAGGTCAGATTTGAACTGGAAACCTAGAATTCATCTTCCTAGCTAGAATCACACAATTAAGACTAATTTTATGTCTACATTTAAAAATTATTTTGATCAATTTTTTCTTAGTTCTACAAGAGTCTTTAAACCAAACGATGTCAATTTAGTATAATTTATAGTACTTGAGCATCAAACCACAATAATATATTAATTTCCTGAAAACACTGTGGGCCCTTAGTAAATGTTTATTGACTGATTGATTCAACAAAGTTTAAGATAGATTAAATAATTACTTATCTTGTTCTTTTATATTATTTTAAAATTAGAAAAAGATAAACTTCTTTTCTACTCTTTATTCAAGAAGTACATATTTTGCTAATGCTTTAATAATTGATAGATTTATGTGAGGTCTCTGTTCTAAGTGCTTAGCATTTTATATGTACTACATATTTAGTTGTGAATTATCTTAATTTTTATTTATATTTGTGTGCAAATTATTTTAATCCATCCTGGATATAGTTTACTGCACACATGCTCATAGAATATAGCTTGACGATTTAATTTCATGTTATAGTGTAAACTAAAAGGGCAGTCTTCATTCATTTGAGTTTGGGGGAGGGGGATTTCTCCTACGTGTACTAGACTGATTTTTCTAAGTAGCCACAGATAGCTCATTGAAGAAGTCTTTCAGGATGCTGAGATCCGATACAAAAAATACGAACATCTACAAAGCACACAGAAAATCACAAAATCCAAGGGGAATCCTTTTTCCTCCTAGACTTTGTGAATATCATCACCTTAATAATCAAATACCTTAATGACTTGGTAAGTACCTTTGGCGAGCACATGCACCTCTTATATTTGAAAGGATCAACTAAAGTTCACTCTGGTAGTACCTATAAAGGACTTTCACATGATCTTTGTTTCCCCCAGTCAAAAAATGTATAGCTCTTTCTGCACCTTGTCCAACATCTCTTACATTGATTGGAATTCTTAAGGTTTTCAAAGTTGTTTTCCAAATAGAAAAAAAAAAAACTCATTATGATCTTAAGCATGAGGGAGATCTTCCCATAAGAGACTTCCAAATTTCATTTTCCTCTGTGTCAAATACTTGCTAGATTCAGATGCCTCCTTCTATGTGATTTTTTGACCCTTTGAGTTTCTCCCATTTCAATTTTCTTTGTACTCTATTCATTTGTGCATGAGGATATGTATGGTTTTATTTTTGTCCCAAGTACCTAGCATATAATTAGTTTTTCATAAATGTTTGTTAAACTGAATTGAGATAGTAATTAATTCCTGCTCTCCATAGTTGAGAAGTATATGATTCTTCTTCCTTTCAGTTTTTACAAGATTTCAGAAATATATTTTGATAGATGATCCAGTTAGAATTTATTTTGGTATATGCTGTAAATTTAGTTTAGTTTTTTTTTTTTTCAGCCATGTTCAACACTTTGTGACCTCTTTTGAAGTTTTCTAGGCAAAGATACTGGAGTGTTTTGCTATTTCCTTTTCCAGCTCATTTTACAGATGATGAAATTGAGGAAAACAGAGTTAAGTGACTTTCCCAGGGTCATGCAGGTAGTATTTGAGGCCAGATTCAAAGCCAGGTCTTCCTGGCTCCGGGCACAATACTCTATCCCATGCACCACCTAACTATACACTCTACTCCCCTAAGGTATGGATATTAATCCAATTATCCACTCTACTTGGTCATTAAGGACAAATTGCCCTACTTTTTTTTTTTTAATATTCTATTTTACTTAGTATTTTTGCAATGCTTCATAAACATTTCATAGAGATGAGAAAGTAAGCATGTGAAGTATAATTGCTGAGATCTGCTCAGGTTTTTTTGCTAATAATACTTCATATAATTTTTCTCCTCAAACATTTTGTATATCCCCTTGCATCTTGAATATTAATTCTTCAGTGATGTTGAAACCATATTGTCTTCAGCACAGAGTATTTCTTCTGTGTGTACTTGGTCTGATACAGTCATCAGTTACCCTCAATCTGCTTTATCCGTCTGTCAAAACCATTTAGTGGGTTGTGGCTGCTTTTCACGCTACAGCTTCTTGGAGCCACAGGTGAGAGCTGGGTGACCTGGGTGGACACCAAAAGTAGATGAGAAGCCCTGATAAAGACTCCCATCAGAAGTGCTAGCCCTCCTTGAATACCTCACATGCCCCCCACAAAATATAAATGGGGAGGAAAAGAATGAAATCAAATGTTGTTTAATTTTGATGATGCAGTTTGGATTGGAAAAGAGTTGAGAAAATGAACCTGTCATTCCTCGTGGGAGAAGTAAGAGAAGTATCAGAGTGAAATATTCTATATATTATCAGTGTTCAATGTGTTGGTTAGTTTTGCTTTTTTCTTTCTTCTTAAAACTTTAGTTACAAGGGGTGGTGAAGGGATATGTACTCATAAACAAATGTGATATAGAAAGAGAAAAGATCAATAATATATAATTTAAAAATAAACTCACTTCATTAAAAATGAAGGAAACTTAAGAAAAGTTTTTAAAGTAATGATGTTATGTTTATCAAATAATAAAAACCATACCATAAGCTTTATTCTGTGAATCCTATATTTAACACATAAACTTTTGTGTTACATAAAGTAACATAGATTTATATAGTTAATGACCACTGTATTTTCTGTGTTCTATACTACCCTATATCTCACTGTACATAGCAATTGTCAATTTACGCAGAAAATGAATACAAAAAAGGTCTCCGACATGAAATACAACTTTTAAAAACATATAATAAAGAAAATTATGTAGACAATAGAATAGCCCACCCAGGAAGTAATTTATGGTTTGCTGTTGTTGTCTTATCAAAAAAACTATTCTTTTATCTATTTAAGGAAACATTTAAGTGAATAATATTTCAAATGGTTTTAGAATAGTAAATAATTACTTTAAATTCTTCTTAAGAGAAGATGTTTGCAATGCAACTAATTTGAAAAGCTGGCAAGGCATGATCTGATTTGGGCCTGAAAATGACTAACACTTGAAAGGATTCTCCCAAATCCTGCCTATATGTGGCTCTCAGTAACAATTTTCCTTCAGTAGTTTATACACTTAAGACTTGATGGTACCTTTTAGTCATGTTCCATTCACCAAATTTGTTTTCAATTAAATTATAATAAAGTGTAATTAATGACTGAAAATCAATCATGAACACTATGACATTTCTCCTAATGTACACTATGACAAAATTAGAATGATGGTTCTTACCTCTGGTATCACTGGTGTAGGCTTCTTCTTATCCAGATTTTTTGGCTTTAGAATTACCTTCTCCACTTCCAGCATTCCAATTGGTGTGTTGGGCTTAAATTTAATTGAGTTTTTTTCTGCTGACAACAGGTCAATTGTGTAGCTTGATGGGTTTAAATGATATTGTGCACAAAGGTATATTAACAAATCCATCATGGGTTTGCTGTAAAAGAAAGCCAATTAAGATCACCAAAAGCATACTCAATATTAAGAACCACTGAAAATTATAGTTTTTTTAGAGTCTGCTTGAAGTTTAATCATATCTACAATAAAGGCACCAAGTTTGGATCTAAAGAGTTCGTGGAGGTAAAAATTAATTTGAAAACTGCAAAGTATCTATGCCAGTAATGAGGTGTATATAGTAGGAAGTACACCAGATTTCAAAACCTGGGCTCAATCACCATTTTTGGATGAGTCCTTTATCTTCTCTAAAAATCTGTACCCTACAGAGTGCCTTATTTTATCCATTCCAGAAGTCATGGTAGTTTGTGGTAGAGTAGGTCATTTCTGTACCCATGAGATGCAAAAGCAATGAAAACATATTAAGGAGTGAGTAGAAGCAAAAGGACACAAATGGTTGAGGTTTAACAAGCTATGGTCAGCAAAAGGCCAAGAGAGTGAGGGATTCACAAATTTAGAATAGTCAAGGGTCAGAATCAGGAAGGAAGGACATGGGAAAATACTGAGAGGTGGAGGGACTGGAGGTCAAGGTGAGAATGAAGAACACAGTGTTCATAAGACATAGAAAAAAAAAGGGGGATGATAAAAATATTATGACCAAATAATGAAAGTTCTGAGTTCAAGAACATGAAAATTAAATACTTGTAAGTGATGATAAGGATCGAGGATTTGACTATCTCCCCTGTGTATAGCTGGGGCAGCTGGTGGCATAATGGATAGAGCACTGGGCTTGGAATCGGGAAGACTCATCTTCATGAGTTTGAATCCAGCCTCAGACACTTAATAGCTGTGTGACCCTGTGTGACCTGTTTGCCTAAGTTCCTCATCTATATAATGAGCTGGAGAAGGAAATGGCTGGAGTGGCTTAATCCAGTATCTTTGCCAAGAAAACCCCAAAGAGGGGGTCAAAGAGTTGGACACAACTGAAACAACTCAACAACAACTTGTGTGTACCTTAGGTAGAGAGGAGTAGGACCGGTCATTAAATAGGCTGAGGAACTGCTAAGTTAGAGTATCTGAGGAAACATCAATATGTACAGTAATAATAACAACCATAATGATGATGAAAACAAGTTATCATTTACATATAGCTTTAAGGTTTGCAAAAATGCTTTACATATGATCTCATTTGAGGTATGTAGAAGTCCCCTGGTATAAGAAAAGGAACTGGAGTTGAGAGGAGGACTGAGATAAACATTGACGAATTGAGAAAGAAGGGACAAAGTCACGGGGGTTGGTAGATAATGATTACTCACACTGGATGGGGTGATCAATTTGGATAGCATGAATCTCAAAGGAGGAGAGGTTGCTGAGGGATGGCAATAAAGGAAATGGAAACCATTTAGCAATAGCAAAGGGCTATTATTCTGATTCTCTCAGGGTGGACCAGTGAGACCGTGGTTGTGAGAGAAAGTGCAACCAGTATAGAAAAGGATGGCCATGGACACAGCATCATCAGGAGAAATAGATCTTAGTGAGTGAGGAGTGAGAAAGGAAGGGGTTAAACATGAGAAATGTGTTAATTATGGAGCAGGAATTCCAGAGGACACCATGGAAGGGGAAGAAAGGTCTAGAGTTGGGATGTAGGGTTGAGGTGGCATAGGAAATGATGGAATATATAGCTGGAGGGGTGAGGGAGAGAGTGGTCATAGGTATTTGCAGGTTTCAGTAACTCTGCAATGGGAAGAGCAAGAAGGGAGTAGAACTGAGTTAATTACTGGGCAAGAACCCAAAAAGAATATTGCTGTATAGGGAGAAGTCCACTGAGGAAGGCAGGTGATGCAAAGGTTCTAGGTTACCCCACAAGGTTCTGAAACTTGCTTCAGGCTATATGGCTGTGTCTTGTAAAGCAAGGGAAAAAAGGGAAGCCTGCCTCAGGGCAGGTATAAGTAGGAATAAGTATATCCTGAAGAGTCTGGGAGCTAGGTCAGGAGGCAGGAGATAGCAGTCAAGAACAGAGACTTGGCCACTGTTTTGGCCTGTGGGTCACAGGAATCAGTCTGCAGGCAGGAAATATCAGGTACTATTGCAGGGGGTTGTAGAGTGGGATAGGGAATTATTTGTGATGGGAGTCCAGAAGCTTTTAGAAGAACGTTATGTGCCCAGAAACCTCAAATAAGTGTAGTGCCAAGAACATTGGGGTAATTAAGAAAAATTTCTCAGAGGATGTGGCATCTAAACTGAATCACAGAAAAAGGTAAGGGTTTTGAAATGCAATTAAGGAGGGACTACATTACATATACAGGGGATGGATTGAAGAAACACTGATATTGGAGATCGAGTGCTGAATTTGGAGGATGATTATTAGTCTAATGTGCCTGGAATGTGGAATTCATGAAGAGAATAGTATGATATAAGACCAGAAAGGTAGCCAGGCACTCATCCTGGTGAAGGGGCTTTAATGCCAAAAGAGAGTTTTACTTTTATTTCAAAGTCACAGAGAACAAGTGAAATTTTCTAAACAGAGGAATGACACGGACACTTCAAAAGAGATACTATTTTTAAAAACATGGGATAATAAATTATTATTAAGATTATAGGGACCCATAGTGATGATACCCCATAGATTTTTTTGAGTTCATCATTTCAAGATATTATTTATTGGATGCTTATAATTAGTGTTCATAAACTTTAAATCTACATACCAATTATGTGCACAATAACCTATTTTGTGTCCCTTTCAAGACAGCATTTCAAAGTTGCCAGTGTTCATTCAAAGAAAGCTAGGAGAGCAAAGGTATAACGTGTAATTTTAAATTTTTTGTTTAAATTAAAAAAAAAAAATTCATGGCCTCTTAGACAAGGTTAGCAAACCTGGGATTTCAACGGTCTATGAGAAATGTGTCAAACACCCAGGAGGCAGCAACAGTCCCAAGCAACCAGATTAAAATGCAATTGGAAAATATTTAACAAAAAAAAAAGAACCTAAAAAAAATCCAAGAGAACATAGATATTGTTAGTATGTAGTTTTCTAAGTTAACATAAGGCCTGCAGGAATCTTTATGTGCAGTATAGTAGCATGTTTATATTTGAGTTTGGCCTCAGTATTCCTGGAAACTGAGTTCAAGGGAATTCATTGGTTAGAAAATTATCCTCACACACTATATATAAGGGGATGTTGGAGCCAACTTGAATTGGCCTGAGGGTCAAATTTTCAGTTTTCAAGTTTTCAGTCAGAGTATTCACATTTAAATCAGCAAATGCTACAAATCAGGACTTGAATTATTTTGTTGATTGTCTAGACGTAGGAAAATGATGGAGAAAATGTTAATACAGATTAAATTTAAAAGTGTGTTGTGCTTATATTTTATTCCCCCAAAAGCCAGCTGTTAAATATTTATGAGTAAACCCTGGCATGTATATGCGTATATGTATGTGTTATGTGCACACATGTATATGCACATGTGTATGTATACATTACATGCTATCTTCCCTGAAAAAAATGTAAGCTCTTTGAAAGTAGAGATCTTTATGTACAGTATAGTGGCCCTTGTTTCCATCTGAGTTTGATACCACTGGTTCAGGGAACTCACTGGTGAGGAAATTACCTCTAAATGATTCAAGTTAGTAGCTTCTCTGTAAGGTGATGCAGTGGCTAGAGCAGTAGGCCTGGAGTCAGAAAGACCCAAGTTCAAATCTGACCTCAGATACTTAGTAACCCCATAACCCTGGGCAAGTCATCTAACCTTTGCTGGCCTCAGTTGCCCAAGCTGTAAAAAGGGGATAATAATAATAACAATATTAACTAATGTGGTGAAGATCAAATGAGACAATATTTGTAAAATGCTGAGCAGGGTGCCTCATCCACAGCAGGCACTAGGTAAAACGGTGTTGTTGTTGTCATGGTTATTTTTGTTGTTATTGTTAACAGTACTGCCCCTCTCCAAAAGGATTCCATTGCAGGAGACTGATTCTGGGAGAAAAGAAGGCAAGACTGTATAGATATGGATAGATTCAGGTCCCCATCTCACAGGTGCTAGCTGTGTAACCCTCAGCAGTGTTATATAAATGCTTCCTGAATAAATGAAAGGATTACATCTGAATGTACTTCTCTCATTTTACTTTATTATCCTTTGGATCATTTCACAATTCTTCCAGGACATACGCACTCATTACAAATTGACTTGCTGAAATAAGTTTTGGAGGTGTTACACTGGATAGATGAGGCAGAGCTCAAATTTGGCCCTAGAAGCTTACTGGCCATGTGACCCTGGGCAAGTCACTTAGCTTCTGTCTCAGTTTCCTCATCTTTAAAATGGGGCTAATAATAACACTTACCTCCCAAAATTGTTAAGGATCACATGAGATAATCGTTATAAAGTACTTAACACCAAACATATAGTGAGCACTAATTATATTAATGTTTTTTATTGTAAAACGTATTATAGTTATTTTTATTTTGAAATTGACAGATTTCAGACCCTACTTTTAAATCCTACTTTCAAAACTCAATTCTTTGGCTACTACTTTTAGCCAGTAGATGGCACTGTACTCCATCTGAAATGGTCTAGAGCCAGTCGTTTAAACTGGCCATTACTAGTTAAAATTACATACTTATCCAGTAAGACTATGGCTACTACTGTACCCCAAGGATGAGAGAGTCAGGGCATCTCCCATAACATAAACCACTCTCAACTTTTCTTACCACAAGACCAAGCTCACTCGAAGTCAGGGCAAGAGGGAAAAGGAAGAGCATCATGTTGGTTCCAATGCTCCTTCACCTCAAAGGGGGAAAAAAGTACATACTGGGGTAGCTCTATGGGCTACTAAGCCGTTCCACAGGTTTACAGTGGTAGAAACAGGGCCTTGCATTCTCGGATGTGGGTAGAATGGCTCTTCTGTTCAAATATTTCCTACACTGGGAAGCTGCGTTTAAAAGCACAGCACTGAGTTAGAAAGGAAAAGAAAAGGAAAAGTGCTGAAAATCACAGGGTTTGTGGTTCTACACAGGCTGTGAGTTCTCCTCTTCTTCTTTGATTGGTCACGTGCTCATTTGCACCACATTAAAAACAAACAACAGCAACAATAGCTAGCATTTATATGGATGGCCCTTTAAGCGTCAAAAAATACTAATTTTCTTTCCCAGACATATGTTAACTCATTTGATCCCTACAGCAACTCTTGTGAGGTAGATGCTATAATTATCCTCATTAGGCTGATGAATAAACAGAGCATTGAGAGATTAAATGACTTGCCTATGGTTAAACAGTCAGGGAGTGTCTAAGGTAGGATTTTGAGGTCTTTGAGACTCCAAGCCTAACTCGCTTACCCACTGTCATTTACAGTGCTCTAACGTTTGCAAAGCACTCTACAAATACCTCATTTTATTTTCAAAGCAACCCTAGGAGCTAGGTAGAATAATTATGCCATTTTATAGATGAGGAAACTGAGTGAGAAAGCAGCTAAGTGACTAACCCAGGGTCACATACACATAGTAAGTCTCTTGGGGCTAGATTTCAACCTAGTTAGGATTCCAGACCCAGCACTGCACACATAGCTTTCTTCTCAGCCCCTACTGGGGCTGATGTAGCTAACTATTACAGGTATGATTGCATGGAGTGATGTTTTCTGAAAAAGAATTAAAATATGAAACCCAGACAGAGGGAAGCCTATAAAAGCAGGAAATACTGATATTAATTCTTCCTTTTTTTTTTTTTGCATAAATGGTCAAGAACTGCTCTTTCTGACCAAAGAGGCAACCTGCAATGCCAAGAAAAGCATTTTCCCTATACCTCTCAAATAGCCTTCAGTACAACCATAGAGATTAAAAAAGAAAAAGAAATCCAGTGCCTGCTTATTGCAGTTCCCAAGAGAAAAGTAACACAGGAAAGAAAACTGGGATGCTGTATAGTCACAGTGCAGATGGTTATAATCAGCCTGGATATCTGCAGCTTTGTTCTGAAAACAGAGGCCAAAAATCCAGCTGCCAGCACACACCCCTGTCACCGTTCACTGATGAAACACACAGCGATTTTTACTACTATCTTAATATTCCCATGAAACTTACTCAAGAAAACAAGCACATATTAAGTAAGCACCTACTATGTGCCAGTTGCTGTGATAAGTGCTTTACAAATATCTAATTTGACCCTTAAAACAACCCTGGGAGAAAGGCACTATTATAGTTCCCATTTTACAGATTAGGAAACTAAGGAAGACAAAGGTTAAGCGACTTCCCCATGGTCGTGCAGCCAAGTGTCTGAGGCAAGATTTGAACTGAGGTCTTGTAGATTCTAATTCCAATGCTGTCTCCCCAAGGAAGCTGGAAGAGCATTTTGGAATTCAGTGGATGATGCTAAGAATGAGGAGGGAGCAGTCTAATTGGAGGGTGTAGACTTCTAAAGAGAATAGACTCCTGTTAGCACTGATAGTCAACGTGCATTTATTGAGAGTAACAAATTTTCTTTCTTACCTAGGTAGTTAAATATGGTTAGCTACAGCTTTTGTTTACATAGAATCCTTCTCCACTTCAGCTTTTAGAGTTTCTTCTGAATATCTGCTCTCTAATGGGACCAAATTATTGCCCTTGAGGTGCACTCCGGCAGCCCTCCTATTCAATATGTCTTCATTCCCATCTCAGTAAAATCTGCCCAGTGCTGGCAAAAGTTGGTATGGGCCTAATGCTCTGAGCACCAGGCATTTTCAGGGCAATATGACCTTAGGCACTGTGACATAATAGATAAGGAGCTGTCCTTGGGAGGACCTGGGTTCAAATTCTGCCTCTGCCTACTAGTGGCTTGGTGTACCACTACACCAAGAGGTAACAGCACAGCAGATCGAAAGCAAGACACATACTAGCTATGTGACTAAGCAAGTCACATAATCTTTTCATGTGCCTGGAGTCAACCCTATAAGGTGCAGAAGACATGTTACTCTGTGTTGATAAAGGAAATTACTCAACTGGAGCTCCCACATGAATAAAACCATAGGTCTGGTCAAAAAAAAAAAGAAAAAAGATACATCATTCCTATTCTCATCTACTTTTCATGACTCAAAATTCTACCTAATTATGGAGATAAATCCTAAAATGAACGCTGAAAGCTGTCATGTTATCTCAAGAACATGTTTCTCCTCCATTGAACTAGCCCAAACAAGACTTAAGTACCCCATCTTTATTGCTCATCTAGTTTTTATTATGTACTGTAATTGTGAATATACCAAGATGAAGGCAGCTTAGTAAGCTTATGTCTTCAGAACACCCTCAACGATAATATTCAGGCAGTCAAAGCTAAAAGGAAGGGCAAGGCCAAGAACACTGACTGTTCAAAGTAATTTTCCACATCAGAAAGGCATGGCAACTCAGACTTGGCTTTGTCCCACTTTTAAATTTTTATGTGGGTTTTAAGAATATCAGTGTGCTAAATCAAATCTTCACCTTTCGCTTTGTTAAGTTATCTTGCCTATATACTAGTGAACGATTAACTAAACTGTTCAACAAAGAGGTAAAAGTCTATGAGTTCTTTTTATGTTTACAGCTTATTTTTACATATATAGAAGGAAATATCTTAAACCTCCATGAAGAATTAGGGAAGTAAAGGTTTTTGTAATTTCAAAGTTGTTGGAATGCAGGAATTAGTACACTTTACATATAATCTAAAAAAACCCAGCATGCCTGTAAACCTTTTTTTTTTTCTAGAAAAGGGGCTTTTATTTTAAAGTTTATAAAGTGTGGAATGAAAGATATGAAACAGCTTTAAATGCATGGAAAACATTTGACTGAGAATGTAGAAAAATTCAAAATATAGACAGTGCTAGGAACTGAAAGAAAAATCCTTCAGCAGACATTTCATGGCCTACTTATTTATGGAAATAATTAGTAAAATACTGCTAACATGAGAGATAAATAAGATGGCCAAAAGTCATCCCACACGAAGACTGAAATGTGTCACATCTAAGCATCCCATGAGATTGAAGCATACCTGCCATGAACAGTAGTGGATTTGATGACATCTCCAGGAAGAACCACAGAGAGCTCAATGTCTTTCTCGATCATGTTTTCTTTTTGATCCATGATGAAATCAGAGGATTCTACTGACTCATACGAAGAAACATCAACACCTTTATTCTCAGCTGGAGGAAGTGGTGCCTTGCCTTTAATTTTTCTTCTAACAAAAAATACAGAATAGGAAATATTAATTATATTTAATAAGCAACACTAATGTAGCATTAGGTGAAGAGATGCATTATTTAAACATTGATAAGGATTAAATATTATACATTAGCATACTAAGTCAACAGCATCAACATGTTCATCTTTCACACAATGACCTGATCTTCCTCCCTCCCTCCCTCTCACCATATTCCGTGCTACTCCCAACTAGAACATCTTGCTTTTGTTCTGCTAACCTAACCAAATTCTTATCCATCTTTCAGATGCATTTCTTCCATAATATCTTCTGACTACTCTAGTAATTATTTAAATAAGATAATATTTATAAAGTACTCACTTAAAACAGTACCTGAAACATAATAGATTCTATAAAAGTATTTATTCCCTTCTTCCCCTGACCCACCCTGACTTCCTGCCAGATGTCTCCAGAGTCATGGAGCTGAAGTGAAGAAGACCTGGGTTCAAATCTAGCCTCAGATACTTCCTAATCATGTGACCTGGAAAAACCTCTTTGTGCTCCAGTTTCCTCATTTGGAAAATGGGGAAAGTAACAGCATCGACCTCCCAAGGTTATTTTAAGGATAAAATGAAACAATATCTATAAGATCAATTTTGCTTAAATTTCTATACAAATATTATTGTTGTTATTGTTATTTATTATTATTACTATCCAAATTCCCACCATACTTTGAGAAGATCATATTGGGCACTTCTTATTTCACAGAGTTGTGGGGAAAGCATTTTGCTGGAGTGCTATTAAAATGTGAGGTATTATTATTAGTAGTATAGTTAATAGCATATAGTTTCCTATCTCCAGGTAGTCTGTCATTTTTTTAAGGAAGGGAATTTTTGCATCTGTTACCCATATATACCATTTAGCGTAGCACTAGGAAAGTGAGAAGCATTCATTAAATACTGATTGATAATGTCAAATTCTATAACAATGCAATTTTAAAAGACTAAAAATGATTTAATATTATTTTCCAGTTCTATTTAATAGAATAATTTAACTAAACTTTTATAGGAGTAAATGGTTTTTCTCAATCCAACTCAAACTTTTATTAAGCATCTAATATGTATGAAGCACTGTGCTGGATGCCACTGCTATAACAAAAAATAAATAATTCCTGCTTTTCAAGAAACATTCTACTGGGGGAATGCAACCTGTACAAATAAGCATAAGATTATTTAAAGATAACAAAGGCATTAGAACTGGAATTCTAATTGGGATGCTGAGGTCAAGACAAGAAGGGAATGCCTTCCCTTTGTTTGCTAAAAGTCACAACAGAGATGATCTTCAAGCATCCTCTGATTATCATAACAAGTAAAGCACAACATAGGGAGCTCTAAGCTTGCAAAAGATGTCCACTTGGGGCGGCCAGGTAGCACAGCAAGTAAGAGCACCGGCTCCAGTGTTGAGAAGACCTGGAGATCGAATCCCGGGCTCGGACATTTAGCACCCACCCAGAAACACCTGGCCGTGTAACATTGAGCAAGTTACTTAACCCCAATTGCTTAGGGGTGGCCAGGTGGCTCAGCAAGTAAGAGCACCAGCTCCAGTGTTGGGACGACCTGGAGATCGAATCCCGGGCTCAGACACTCAGCACCACACCCAGAAATAACTGGCCGTGTAACCTTGAGCAAGTTACTTAACCCTGATTGCTTAAAAAAAAAAAAAAAAAGATGTCCACTCTATGTTCTATTCAGAGTCCAAAAGAGAAGCAACCCTACAAATCAAGCTCTCCACAGCTCAATGTGAATGACACTGGTGTTAATGGTTATCAAATCCCAGGATCCCATATTGTCTCTTTAATAAGATCCATAGTGACTCTAAAATGATTGGTCCAGTAATAAACGCAGAAAGAAAAGCAAGTGAACAAAAAATGTTCAAAATAAAACGTGCAGCTGTATTAGTCTATTGAGTTAGTCTAATAACACACTTATCAATGTATGACTAAAATGTATTGTATCAATGCCTCAGAATTCAATATTGGGGAGAAAAAAAACTAAGCTGGAATACATTGGGGAATTTGTGTGGGGCTGCTGCTGATTCAAAGCTGCTCCCTACTACCAAAGAATGTCTTTTAATACTAATATCCTTAACAGAGAGGCAGCTTAAAAATGGCAGATAGAATGAGAGGTAGAATAAAAAATTACCTAGGCCATTTCCTTCCTTTGACACATACCCTAAGCCTATGAAATCATGGATATGGGTAGTTCTCACCCCTAAAATAAAATCCTAGTAATGACACATGGTCTTAAGTCATGGAATACCACAGAAGAATCAAAGTTGCAGATTACCCAAAGGACAATGGAAAAGGGACACGTGAGGCTGCAATAATTTTACAATGAAAGAATGGCATCAGACAGTGGTGTCAAACCAGGGTAAAAAAAAAAAAGGCTACTAATCCATGCATAACGGTCCCTACAGACTGCATATTGACTTAGTTTTAAAATGATATAATCTATGGTTTATTATATTTTTTAATATATTTTGTTAAGTATTTCCCAATTACAGTTTAAACTGGTTCAAGGGCATGTTGTGAGTCCCATGAAGATGGTGGATAACACCAAGGAAGAAAAGGTGAGTCAACCATGCACTTGGAGTGAGGAATAACAATCTGAATGCTACGAGGCCATTCCAAAATATTAGAACACTCATGGGCCATAAAAATGTAGAATAGATCCTCTGTGTTGGATTGCCCAGGATAAGACACAGATAGGCTATGATCTCTCCTGATGGCCATGGAATGTGCTCATTCAGTAGATTTTTCTCCATGTTTTCCACAGTTCACTAGTTTCAAGGTCCAACTCTAGGCATTATACTTATAGTTTTCAAGACTCTGTAAAATTATAAGGTTTCTTTTTTTGTTGCTGTTCAGTCATTTCAGTTATGTCCAACTTCACCATCCCGTTAGGGGTTTTCTTGGCAAAGATACTGGAATGGCTTGCCATTTCCTTCTCTGGCTCATTTTACAGATGAGGACACTGAGGCAAACAGGATTAAGTGACTTGCCCAGGGGCACACAGTCTGAACTTGAACCCTGACTCGAGGCCCAGCACTCTATCCAATGTGCAACCTAGTTGCCCTACACATTATATACCTGCTTGCTTATCTTGCTAGCAATGGAATAACATTGAATTTTTTGTTCTCTATGACTTCTATAAATTTTCCATTCACTCATTCAACTAAAACTGACAAAATTTTAAACTGTTCAAGTCAATTTAATGACCTGGTGGTCACTAGAATGAATCATGGAAAACAGTAGCTTTCACTTCAAACTACCTTATTTTTTATATGCTTTCTGTACTAAGATTTAATTATACACCAAACAAAAATTTTGAAAATTTGTCTTTTGGTCTGATAAATATTATTTTGAAGGCAAATACTGGTGGTTTTCACTCAAGGTATAATTTTGCAATTTGTAAAAGAACAAGAAACACACACAATAGCTCCCTTTCTGAGGGGAACTTCACTCCAATGTCTACTCTTCAATTCTTTTAGAATTAAATTCAAAGCCAAATGTTTTAATTTAACAGAATCAATGGTCTTGTGTGATTGTCAGCACTGTATTTCCCAAAATGAACACAGACTATCAGATGCTAGGTAAAACATTAGCAACACATCTAATTTTTAGGGTACATTTATTTGTTTATAGAAAAAAAAAGTCATCTATTGATTTTTAAAAGAGTATTCACTGTTTGGTGCAAACATCGCACTTTTAGAACCAATATACAGCAACTAAAATATCTTTTAATAATGCTAAAGAAATGCATTACTTTCAATTTTCCTATTTCAAAACTTAATCTTTAAAATATCATAGAAAAACAAAGTCAATACACTTGGAAAGGAAGCATTTGACTGGGAAAATCTTTGTAGCAAATTTCTTTGATAAGTTTTTTGAAAATTGGTACAAATAAAGGGTGTCCTCAAACTCTTGGTGTTACACTAAGATACACTATACATAAGCAATAGTAAGTTTTCAATAGCAAAGTGGCCAAAGGCTATGAAGAAGTAGCTTAAAAAAGAAAGAAATATATACTATCATCAATCATATAAAAACTATTTCTAAAGGGGACCAGCCATACTTATGAAGTAGTAGTGGAACTACTAGTGATCCAATTTTCAACTATATCCTAAATTGTGCAGACTCTTTGCCTGAGAGATAGTATTCCTAGGCATATATATCCCAAACAAGTCAAAGAAAGGGGGTGAAAAACACATACAAAAATATTTATAGTAGCAAGTTTTATTACAGCAAAGAACTGGACACAAAATAGGTGCCCATCAATTGGGGAATGGTTGAACAAATCAGACGGAGTTTATGAAAAGGTCATTATTATATTGTAAGAAATTACAAAAAGGATAAATTCAGAGACACATGGAACTACTTGCAGGAAATGATTCAGAGTAAAGTGAACAGACCTAGGAGAATAATTTCTAAAATAACTACAATAATGTAAAGAAAAAAATCCCAACTTTTTAAGATTTGAGAACTCTGATCAATGCAATGACCAATCACGACTCCATAGGACTGAATGACGAAGCTGTTTCTCATCTCTTGGTAGAGAGATGATGGATTAAGTAAGATATATATTTTTAGGCACAATAGTTCAATGGATTTGTTGTATTCTATTTGTTACAAAGGAGTGAATTTTGGGGGGGGTAGTGACAGTAATATAAAAAAAGAAGCAAATAAATTCAGTCAAGGAAGAATCTTTTTTAAAGGTACAGAAAAGAAAATTCAGAATGGGACACAAACAGAAAACAGTGCTATGTTAAACTAAATAATCATTTTAAAAAACAATATATAATAGAGATTCATGATTTAAAAAACAGTCCTCTTTTTTTCTGGGGTTTTTTTTTTGTGTGTTATTATTATCCCCATATTACAGACAAGGAAAGCGGGGGCAGTCAGAGGTAGACTTACCTAAGGAACCAGATTAAAATGTAACTGAGAAAGATTTAACAAAATAAATAAAAAAAACAATAGAACACATAAAATATTAATATTTTTCTAAGTCAATATATAGCCTACAAGGATCCTTACGTATGATCCAATTTTATGTGTGTGTACACACGTGTATATATACATATATATACACACATATAAGTGTGAGTGAGTATGTGCCTGTGTGTATATATGTGTGTATGTGTCATACATAAGTCATACATACTTAAGGAATTTGGGAATGCTTTAGGGAATATTGTATGTATACACAAACACACACACACACATCTAGGTAAGTGGCAAAGTCGAAACTTGAACCCAGGACTACTGCATCCCTTGATCTACCATGATTGTGATGACAGGTCTAAATTACACCTTTCTTTCTTTCTTAAGGAATAGACACACATTTAGCTCTTAAATGTAACAGATGAAGTACCACCTACTATGCTAAACCTTCACTTATTCATCATTGACTAACTGCATGTACAGAGAACTAAAGAGACCACCTTCCAGAAGCTGACCATCTAGTTAAGAAGGTAGGACATGCAAGAAAAAAATGCAGTACATTACTACAATACTTTTCTGCTGCTACATATTTAGATTCAAATAAGATTTTTGATAAAGTTATGCAAATATAAAAATAGGAAAAAATGAAAAAAAAAAACCACAACATTCTATAATTTAACCTTGTAAAAAGTAAACTTAAGCTTGGGGCAATTTAAGCAAAAGTGATGGGGGAAGGGCTATAAATACTTTCATACCCTTTGATCCAGCAATACCACTCCTAGGGTTATATCCCAAAGAGATCATAGAAATGAGAGAAAGACCCATATGTACAAAAATGTTTATAGCAGCTCTTTTTGTGGTAGCAAAGAATTGGAAAGTAAGGGGGTGCCCATCAATTGGGGAATGGCTGAACGAGTTGTGGTATATGCATGTTATGGAATACTATTGTGCTATAAGAAACGGGGAGCAGGGGTGGCCAGGTAGTACAGCGAGTAGGAGCACCGGCTTGAGCAAGTTACTTAACCCCAACTTAAAAGAACTGATGCTGAGTGAGAAGAGTAGAACCAGGAGAAATTTGTACACAATTACAGACACAACATATGTGTGATGACCAACTTTGATAGACTGGACTCTTCTCAGCAATGCAGTGATATAAGTCAATCCCAAAAGACTCATGATGGAGAGAAATATGTGCATCCAGAGAAAGAACTAGAAAGAACTAAGCTTATATCCAGGTGGAAGCAAAATACCTGATCTTTTTCCTTCTCTTATTTGGTTTTATGTCCTCTTTACCATTTTTCATTCCAGCTGGTACAATCCGTCCTTATAACTTGACTAATGTATAATATGAAAGTATTTACAGATCCTATACTTGACTATAAGCCGCCATGGGGGAGGGGGGTGGAGAGGAGGGAGGGGGACAAAATGTGAAACTCAAGGAATTGTGGAATTGAATCCTGTAAACTAAAAAGAAACAAACAAATTAATAAATTAATAAAAAAAGAAAAAAGTGATGGGGGAGGGGAGAGGAAATAGTTAAAAGTGATCACATAAAAGATGCTAGATTATTTCTGAAGGGGATTTCAGAGGAAAGAATGCCTTAGGGAATTTGGGAATGCTTTAGGGAAACTGAGATAAGATTTTATCTCCTAATTGTGGTATGCAGCCTAGATTCTGAAAGATAAAAAGTTCCAAATCCTTTGATCAGCTGCAAATTGGTGATAAGGGATTCCTCAGTTTGGGCTAACAATGACTGACATCCAAAAAACGCACTATTTCTCATTTTTATGTTCATTCTGGTGGATGGGGGATGGGAGTGGAGGTAGGGAATGGGGAGGGAAGCACTAATCTAATACCATAATGCAGTACTAAAGTAAGCCAGAATTCTCTCTAAGGCTATGTCAGAGGAATGACAACTATAACAGGAAATAATCATGCCAGAAGGTCTCTGAACATGGGCCTGCTCTGTTCAGTCTTCAACTGTTTGACTGAAGGATGATTGATATTTTTGGACATAGCAACTCTCAAAGTCCACTTACTAGGTTGTAAAGGAGTTTGAAATGTCCATTGGTAGATAGAGTACCCAAATTAGCAAAAGTTACAGCTCTTTGAGAAATTGAAAAAAACTTGGGGGGCGGGGGGCGAAAGGAAGAATAGGAAATCGTTCCTTATTTCATTTTTTTTAAAACTTCTTGTAAAATGTATTGCAGGGAGTAAGTTTTTAAAAATCTGTTACCTTAAAAGGAAACATCTGGTTACCCTCATACCCAGTTTACTTAAAAGGCTGCCTTTGCTATTACCACTCCACAGAATTAGCTTTCTGAAGTCATTAATGACCACCTACTCCCAGAATCCAATTGTTTTTTCATCCTTCATGCTTTCTGACCTTTGCTACTGTTTCTCAAAAGTCTAGAGCATTGGTCCTGGAGTCACAGGAGGACCTGATTTCAAATACAGTTTCAGATACTTACTAGCTGTGTGACCCTGGTCAAGTCACTTAACCCAAATTGCCTTAAAAAAGGAAGAAAACAAGAAAGGAAAAGGAAAAAAATCTTCCTTGCCTTAATCTTTTTTGCTTGGCTCATTTGTTCCCCCTGCTTCCAAAGCACTTATTTTTCAGAAGGTTTTTTTCCCTTTGGTCTTTTCCATGTTTTCTTTCTAAATGGCTTACTGACAACAATTTCAACTCTCAGTCCTCTGTAAAATAACTCTCAAACCCATTTCCAGCCTTCTCCCCTCCCTCCTCTTCTAGTCCCACAATTGCATAGATCTGCTTATACATTTTCTTTTGTATTTCCTACCAACACCTTAAACTCAGTCTCTAAAGCATAACTCACCACTGAACAGTAATGCCATTTTACTAGTCCAGTGACCTAGAAAACTTCACATTCTTTGACTCTCTCCTCTTTTTCAATAGACAATTACTTGTCAAATCCTATCAAAGTCATCTTCACAATCATCCATCCTTTGTATTTCCTTATTATCTTTAATCTACAATTATCTTCTAACAGGGTTTCTCTCCATCTATTCTATCCCCAAGGTTCCCAGAAATTAAGGTTCTTTACTACATTGCTCCCCTGCTCAAAATCTTCCTCTTGTTCCCCAGGGCCTAGCTAAAAAAGACTAAACTCTGAACCTGGCATTCAAGTACAATTTTATTTTGCCTCCAATCCAGACTTCCAATATTTTCTACAATTATTCTCTTACAGGAATCCTGCATTTCAGCCAGACTTTTCTGTTTTTAAATTATTAAGTTAAATTTTATTGTATTTTCACAAAAGTCTGCTTTCTGTCCCTCTCACTTTTCCTATCCCCTCCTCTTCTTCATTAAGAAAAAAATAAAACGAATTTCAAATATGTATAGTCAAACAAAGCAAATTCCCATGCTGTCCACGTCCACAAAATACAAATCTCATATACACTCCAAGTCCTTCATTTCTCCAGTAGAAGGGTGCATAGCATGTTTCATTATGAGTCCTCTAGAATTGTGGTTAGTCATTTTTAGGATAAGATTTCTTTAGTCTTTCTAAGTGGTTCTGATCACTTCCTTTGTATCAGTTCATAAAAGTCTCCTCCCCAAAACCATCTTCTTCAATATTTCTTACAGCACAATAGTATTCCATCACATTCACAGGCCATAACTTGTTCAGCCATTCCTCAACTGAAGGTCATCCCCTCAGTTTTACAGTTCTTTGTCACAACAAAAAGAACTGTTATAAATGGCTTTATACATATGGATCGAACTTTTCCTCTTACTGTGATCTCTTTGGGGTATAAATTTAGTAGTGGCATTACTGGGTCAAAGGGTAAGTACAGTTAAATAGCTTTTTTTAGGCATACAAATTGCTTTCGGGAATGTCTGGCTCAGTTCCCAGTTCTACCAACAGTCTATTAATGTACCTGTTTTCCCAGAGTCCCTCCAGCATTTGTCATTTCCCTTTTTTTGTCATGTTATACTTGCTAATCTGATAGGGATGAGGTGGAATCTCACAGTTCAGACTTCTCTATTTAGTATTTTTCAAACCGTATCACATGCTTTATATTATTCCCTCACTCCCCTTGCATATTTGACTATTAAAAATGTAACTATCATTAAATGCTACATCTCGGTTACCTTTCTTTCCTCCTACCCTTTTTAAAATAAAATTTTGATCTTTTATTATATCCCTTTACCAGAGAGCCATCCCATTTAAGAATATTTTTTTTAAAAAATGAACAGGGGTGGCTAGGTGGCACAGTGAATAGAGCACCCTAGCATCAGGAGGACCTGGGTTAGGATCTAGCCTCAGACATTTAACACAAAAAACTAGCCATGTGATCTTGAGCAAGTCACTTAACCCCAACTGTCCTCCAAAATAAGTAAAAAAATAAAATAAAAAATAAAAAGATGAACAAGAAGAGAAACAAAATCAGCAAAACTGATCAATATATTTTTAAAAATTGACAATATATGCAGTGTTTCCCAGCCATGGACCCCCCACTTGTGTATGTGGGATCATGTTTGAGTAACACTGTATTGTTGAAGGAAGTCTTCTTTGAGGCCATGCCTGTTCTTTGTAATTTTAGAATATTTGCATTTTTTTGACTGATTTGTGGTTAATGTTCTTTCATTTGAATTTTTGTAACCCATATACATCTATACACACACACACACATGCATATATATTGCTTTCTTGATTCTTGACTCTACTTGCTTCATTTTGCATCAGTTCACGTAAGTCTTTCGATGTTTCTCTTTATTCATTGTATTGATCATTTCTTATGGCACATGTACCACAATTTATTTAGCCATTCCCCAATCAATAAGCATGTATTTTGTTTCCATTCTTTGCTACCACAACAAGTTCTACTATAAATATTTTAGTGTATATGGGGGTTGATGAGGTATGGGCTCTGGAAGCCCCCTTGAGCTCTCCTTCAGTCCTTGAGATTCAAGGCATTTGCATGAGACAATAAGCCTTACATTGTGGGCCCAAACCTCTGTTTGGCATTCCAGTAACTAAACTTCCCACCCTCTGTTACTAGACTTCCCCCCTAGAGCCTATCAAAATATCAACCCACCCTTGAACTGGCCTAGCCCATCATTGTCTGTAGTCTCCAGGTATTGATCTCATTAACTCCTCCTGAAAACCCTCCCCAAACTCCTCCTCTAGACCACCCCTAGATTCCCATAACCTTCTGTATATAAGACGCCTTCTTGTCTCCATGTCTGTGAGAGCTCCATAGAATAGTGAGAGTGCCATAGAATGACCTAGCACAGACTGTGTCTAATGCAAGCAAACTTTTAATAAACTTTACTTTTCTTTGGCTGAGAGAAGACTTGAGTCGAATTCATTGGGCAGGACCCGGTGTGTTGGTATTTTGGGGTCTCCAGAGCAACCCTAACCTTCTTTATGGGTAACCTCTTCAGGGGTCTTTTTTTTTTAAATAAATGAAGTCATTGGGAATATGTGTTTATCCTTCCTTAACAGAATCTCTGGAGTATGGGCATTTTTAGTCCATTATTTGCATGATTTCAAACTGCTTTCTAAAATGGCTGTACTAATTCAGTTCCACCAACAATGCATCAGAGACCCTATCTTCTAACAACCCTCCAATACTGACTTCTTAACTTTTGCCATTCTTGTACAATTTACTGGAGTAAGGTGAAACCTCAGGTTAATTTTAATTTGCCTTTCCCTCATTAATAATGATTTGGAGCATTCTTTCATGCAGTTATTTAACAGTTTGTGATTATTCTGAGAATGGTTTGTTCAAATCATTTGACCACTTAATTATTGCCTCTTATCCAATTCTAAAAGCACTTTATATTAACTAATCAATGAACATCTTATTAAATGTCTACTGTGGGCAAAAAAGCACTGTCCAAGGAAATGTGGGTACAGATATGAAGAATTAAACAATACCTACTCTCAAAGAGCTTACATTTTAAGAGAATTGTAGGACCTGTACAGTATTTATATATTGTTTTGTAATTATTTTTATATGTGACATCTACACTGGCTGAGCTATTAAATTATTTAACAATACCCTGGTAATGTACTGAAGATCCTCCACAGTCTGAACCCAATTTATCTTCTCAACTGTATTACCTATAGTACTCAAGAGAAATCTATTTTAGCCAAATTGCTTATTTCTTCCCAAAGCAAAAGCATACTATGCTTTTATTCCTACATTCCTTGCCTTTCCTTATTCATTATACAACCCTTGAGAATTCAGCTACTATTCCTGCATTTCTTCTTGTCTGAAAACCATCCAACCTTAAAGGCCTTAGGTCAAATCACACCTTTCTTCTGCTTAACTATTTAATAAATACTAGTCTTTGAGCATATGACTAACCATACTAGATTAGAATTTTACTATAAAGTGCTCATTTTCCCTGAGAGGCCATGACTTGACTTGCACTATATCCTAATCCATGTAAATGAGCTGTGCAAGATGGAACAGGGCTCTGCTGTACTTCATCAGGCCTTATTAACCTCATACTTGGTACTTCTTAAATCAAAATGGGCGGTTTTGTTGACGAAAAAAAATTCTATTCAATCTGAAAGACTCATCTGAATTGTAATTTGTTGTCTGTTCTATTTTCTGTAACTTGAAAGTCATTAACAAGACAATAATAGATGGAGGGCTAAAATACCCATGTACACATTACCTTTTTAGAGTAGTCATGCAAAATATAATTATGTTTTTACTTTATAATTTTTTTTGTAGGGAGGAAGGCAAGGCAATTGGGGTTAAGTGACTTGCCCAAGATCATAGAGCTAGTAAGTGTGTCAAGCGTCTGTCTGAGGCTGGATTTAAACTCAGTTCCTTCTGATTCCAGGGCCAGTGCTCTATTCACTGTGCCCCCTAACTGCCCCATGTTTTTACTTTAAAGAGCAAGATAACCAGCTAGTCATTTAATCTCAACCAATCTGATACATTTCCCTCCAGTGCAATGCTGTTGCTAATGTGACTTCACAAAATAAAAATTCTGTTCTACTACTTAAATGAAGTATATTTCAAGAGGAAAAAAATCCCCACCCTAGCCCTAAAGTCAAGGTCTAATACTTATACTTTAAAAACCTTTCTCACATATATCTCAACCCAATTATTCTCTATTTTTTTTTTTTTTACATTTCTTTTCTTTCTTTCTTTTTTCCTATTTGAAGGGGGAAAGGCAGGGCAACTGGGACCAAGTGACTCGCCCAAAGTCACAGAGCCAGTAAGTATTAAGTGTCTGAGGCTGGACTTGAACTCAGATCCTCCTGACTCCAGAGTCGGTGCTCCACTCACTGCTGTCACCTAGCCGCCCCACTATTCTCTATTTCTATTGTCACTAGACAAGTATACTTTTATTCCAAAGTACCTTGACCTATAAATGGCCACTTAAAACCTCCCCAATTCCATGTGTTATTCTACCAACTACCTTTCACACAGCTATTAGATATTTTCCATGTCAATAAATCAAATTAACATGTATTTCTAAAGTGTCAAATACTTCTAAGTACAATGTGCTAAGTGCTGGGGATACAAAAGGTCAAAGAATTGAAATAACCCCTACTCACTAGAAATTTTCAATGAGGAAGATGAACACATATAAAAATGTATACAGTGTATATAGTAAAGTAATAAGTACAAAGTTTTTGCTATACTTTGAGAAACTTTCAATTCTATACTCAAATTCCATTTGGGGATTTTATCTTCCCATGTAAGAAAATCTCCTAGACAAGGTAAGTTCTGTTCTATGTCTCCTACATACCCACAGTGAAGTGTCAACCTTCTTTTGTGAACTACATCAAATACACATCAACACTTCAAGTCTTTGAAGGGAATCATTTGGGGCCCAAGGAGAATGAGCAACTTGCTTAGTGTCTTACAGTTGAGGCAGGGTGTGAAACCTGGTCTTTCTATCATGTTCATCACTTTACTATGACAGGTTGCCTCCTTATTACATCTAACATTAAATAAAGGATACAAGTAACACATAAGCTTTAGCAGTAGGTTCATTTGTAGCTCTAGGATCTTAAAATACAGAATATCTTTTACCCTTATAGTTTTCAACCTTCTCTGCACTGAGATTCTGATTTGGGGAACAGTCAGACATAAGGCTTAAATAACTAGGATAGAATCTTCCATTGCCTCTTTTTAAATATATTTTTTAAATTATGAAATAAAACAAGTATTTCCATAACATAGTAGAATAATAAAAAGATGTTAGTACATGAAACTTCAAATCAGTCATGTACAACTTGCTATTCCTTTTAAAAATATAATAAAGTTATCATATAACTTTCTTTTTTTTCTTCCCTCCCCCCATTACCCTGGAGATGGTTACCATTAGACACAAATACACAGAGACACAGATACATGCAAGTGCATGTGCGTGTGTGTGCATGTGTGTGTGTGTGTGTGTGAGATCATTCTATACATAATTCTTTTTATTGTTTCTTTCTCTGGATGCAGACAACATCTTCACAGGTCCTTTGTGGTTGGTTAACGTGGATATTTATAATAATTGAAAATGACTTAGTTGTTCAAAATTGTTCTTAAAACAATATTGCCGTTACTGTATACATTATCATGGTTCTGTTCGTTTCACTCTTCATTATTTTATGCATAACAATCCATGTTTTTCTAAAGCCAACAAGCACATCATTTTATCACAATCACACTGCTTCTTCCCTTTCCTATAATTAATAATTTGACTCTCATATAGCACTTTAAAGTTTATGAAAAGATCTTTATAACAAACCCATGAGAAATGTATCACAAATATTGTGATTGGCATAATTCTCAAGGCATTAGACTGAAGTGAAGCTTAGAAAAGAACTGACAGAAAGCTTGGATGAGTATACTTGGGTTCAGGATTTCAGGATGTAAAGGTAAAGGCACATTAACGGCACATTCAATAAGTTTACTACTTTTATATGATGGATATATTCTTGAAAACACAGAAGATAGTGTGGAGTATTAGATAGAGAATGTTCAGCTCCCACCTTGGGACACATACTCTGGCTATGGAACTCTGAAATATTACTTCTATTGTATTGTTTCAGGGAAAATGGTGACCTACATTGGTAAAAGGAATTTCCTGATCTAGGAGTTCCTTATACTGATCCTAACTCTATTATTATAAGCATGTTATCTCAATGATACAGGAGGAGACAGGCCAAGAAGTAGGTAGGGGACAGTCATGGTTTATAGAAATGACAAAAATAAGGGTCATGAAGTATCAATTTTCCCCATTTTACAGTTTAAGAAACTGAGGTTCAGGGATGAAGCAGCTTGCCACAGTCACACAGATATTAAGTATAAAAGGGGAGGGATTTGAGCCTAGGTCTTTGCTGTACCTGTGTGTTGACTCACCTCATTAATAACAAACCATGTATCCCTCACGTAGGAGAGGAGAAGAGCTTAAGTCTCAAGCTACTACTAATGTAGTAGCTATCTACTACATTAGGCTGCCTCATCATCTTGGAATGGAGGTTGGACTTTGTAGAAGACAAGAGAGGAGAAGATTCATTCCCTTTTCCTTCCCCAACAGTCAATTTCCTGTTTCCACTCTCTTCACTGACTGATAAGAAATATGGTCACTTTAATGTAGAAACTCTTTAGGAAACCTGGAATCTCCCTTCTGACATCAGCTTGCACTCCCCACTCATTCTTTTAAGATCTTTTTTTTGAGAAATTTCTCTAAATAACTGGTGTTCTACCAATTCCACTCAATGACCACAACTATAATTTGGTTTCCTTCTTTACATTCAGTTATAAATTATTTATAAAAGATTTGCAACATAGTCTTGACAATTCCTTAAGGTATCAGGTTTTCTAAAAGCAAATATTCCCTACTCTATTTCTATACAGTGACATAACAGCTAATAGCATTAGTTCATTATACACACTAATGAAATAAAGTAATAACAGTAAGCCTTACCTCTTGCTTAGGTTATAAAATAGCCTAAAGATCACCTGCCTCAAGTCTCCTTCTCCCTCTCTAATCTAATAAATATATTTTGACCAGAGCTTTCTTTCTAAAGCAAAGCTCTGATCATTTCACTGGGTTGTTTTGTTTTGTTTTGTTTTGAAACCCTTGCTGGCTTCCAGTGACCTACACATCAAAACATAATCTGTCCATGTGGCATTGTTCAAGATCCTCTAAAATCTGATTCTGTTCAATCTTTCCACCCTCTCTCACATTACTTTCTTGCACATGTTCTGTGTTCTGGTCAAAAACTGACCTCTCAGGGCAGCTAGGCAGCACAATGAATAGAGCACGGGCCCTGGAGTCAGGAGGACCAGAGTTCAAGTGTGGTGTCAGATACTTAACACTTGCTAGCTTTGTGACCTTGGGCAAGTCACTTAACCTAAACTGCCCTGCCTTCCCCCCTCCAAAAAAAAAAAAATTTGATCTCTCCACAATCCTGATGCTCCTCAACCTTTAAACATGTCATGTCTTGTTTTCTTCCCCTCATACAAGTACCTCTGAGATGTCTTCCTTCCATATCCTTCTCCTGTCCTCAATATCCAGCTCTCAAAACCCTGCCTATCTTTCAAGGTCCAGTTTAAATTTGGCCTTAAAAAGAACCAGGTTTTAATCCTTGCTGTCATTTACCACTGCTACGTCAATGGGCAAGAACCTTTATTTCTTGGGGATTCAGTTTTTGCATCTGTGAAATTCAGGGATTGGAATCAAAAACCTATTGGGTTCATTGTAAAGCCAACCGTGATCCTCTAAACTGGTAGTGATTTTTCCCTCATATAGTCAAAACTGTCTCCATACTTGTCTTATGGACTGATACTCTAGCTCAGTTCACATACAGCACCTGTCCTGCAAACTCCTTGAAGGCAGGGAAATATCTTATTGAGCTTTGTATCTCCCTTAGCACCAGCACAGGGGTTATACATAGTAGGTGAGTACAGTAAGTACTTAATGTTTGTTTTATGGTAGTGCTATTTTGTACTCCCTAAGCATAAGAAAGCATCATAAGTACCCTATATAAAGCACCCTGGTGACATGGAAAATCAACTTGGAATTATTTAGATAAAGAGGTAAGTAGGTGGCACAGTGGATGGAATGCAGAAGACCTAAAGTCAAATTTGGCATTAGACACCAGCTATGTGACCCTAGCAAATCACTTAACCTCTGTCTGCCTCAGTCTCCTCATCTATAAAAAGGGGATAATAGTAGCTCCTACCTCCCAGGGTTATTATGGGGATAAAGTAGGGCATTTGTAAAGTGCCTTACAAAACTTAAATTGCTATAGGAATGCTACTTATGGTTAAGTGATTTTCCTAAGTTAGACTGCTAGTTAGTGTCTGAGGTAGAATTTAAATTTAGGTATTTCTGACTCCAAGTCCTGTTCCCTTTTTACTCTATGAGGCTGCCACTCAACAAAACAGAAATCATAAAAAAAAAAAAACCAGCTTCTTAAGAGACCAATTAAGTTGGAATCTGCCACCAGGAGCTAAAGGCATATTGCTCTTTAAGTACATATAAGACATTCTTTTGACCAAAAATAAATGAATCTGTACCTGTGTGTTGACTCATCTCATTAATAACAAACCACATATCCCTCACCTAGGAGATTCAAGGAGGTTCAAGCCTCAAGTTCTTTATCCTCATAGTTCCTCCTCATACCCACCCAAAACAAATCCTCAGGAGGGGGGTCCCACTTGGGCTTCCTTTTCTTAGATGTTATCTCCTTTTGGCAGCTCCTCCCTCAAATCCTATTATTCTTGTCATATTCCTTTCTCTTTTTCTCTCCACCTCCCTTCCCACCCCTCCATCCACGCCCCCAGCCTCCCTTTTAGTGCTGGGATCTCCCTGCTTTCCAAGATGAAAAAGTTGTGAAAAATTATGGGCACTCAAGAGGGCCTTTTCTCCATTTTCCTAGGCCAGTCATCAATGAGAAGAACAAGGGCCTCCTGGAGACAAATTACTATTTTAATCCCTGAATTCATTTGTATAAAGTATAGTAAAGTATATGTCAATAGAAATGAGGTAGTATATAATCTATGGCATCAACTATATACATATATAGATACACATACACCCCTCCTTAAATATGTGTGTATGCATTTATAATTATATTTACATATATAGAGAGGAGGTATATAAAAATCTTTTACCTTAAAAGATTAATGACTTCTGGTAGAGGTTAAGAGCCTTACCCTAAGGTCCAAGCTAGAAGGATAAACCCAGGTCTTTCCATTTCTAGTGGATAGATTTTTCCACTATTCTACACCTGCTTATTTTTTTTTTTTGTACTTCAGGGGCTTTATCAATGAAGCCTGTCCCATCAAACAACCACTGTGAGGGTCACAGGAGAGAAAAGAGTACTCTCTAGGTTAATGATACATATATTTTCTTGCCTCTGGATAGGTATACATTTAAAACTATTTCAGAAAGAAGTCATCAACACTTTTGTAGATACAATATAGAAATATGTGGGGAAGCTAGACACTCTTCACAGTATGAATCACACATTATAATTAACATTGTATGCATCATATTGAAATCAAGTACTTAATAAGCTCTCTTAGGCTTTACTCACTTTCTGGACTTTTCCTCCTCCTTGCCAACCACATTCCCCCTCCCTAGAAAAATTCCACTCTCAAGCCTAACTCTTCTGATTAGTAACTCCCTCCCAAGAACATCATTTCTGCAAAGGTCACATTACTCTAGAATTTTTCTTCTCTTCCTCACTAAATCACTTTACCCTTCTGCCACCTCCTTCCAGCTATCCTTTATATGCTGTCTTACCCCATTAGAATTTTCCCTACCCCCACCGATTAATAAATAGTTTGTTAGAAACATAGGGAACTTTATTACCTAGAGTGAGCGTAACATATTCTGGAAACCACTGTTTAAGAAAAATATGAATTCAGAAACTGTTTTTTGTTATCGTGATTTATCTGTAGATAAATATATTTTTCCCAGACTATTGTCCTAAACAGATTTTGTCACTTCCATAATACAAAAACATGAACCAAGAAAAGCACTTAAAAGTTCTAAGCCATCTTAAAACAAGTTTCAAATTACACTACAACATACTCCCTAAGGCACTTCAATAAGAATTCCTAAAAGACTGAGCAAAGGAATAATATGGAACAATGTTGGCACTGAAATGAAAATATACTCTAGTGCATGCAAAAAGATTTTACTAAGTGTCTCCATATCAGAAGCAACATAAGTTGAAACTTAAAATATTTTCTCTTTAATATGTATAGTTTCAAAGTACTGTTTTTAAGTAAGAAAATAAATGAATGCTATTTACATGATACACTTCCTCTCTTTTCTCTAGAATGGCAGAGACATCAAGTTTAAGTAAAGGATTTTCAAAGGAAAAAGGGAAATATGATTTTAAATTAACTAACTAAAGCAGATAAAGGGGCACATATAAGCAAATACTGACAACTGAACAAAAATAAATACAAATATACAAAATAAATAGTGGGAATCAAGACATCAACAAATCAAGTATTTCTGTTAGGCACAAATTAACCTTAAACTTCAATAACCAAGTAATAATGTTGTCTGGAAAAAAGCACTGGTCTAGAATACAGAGAACTGGATTCAGATCCTTGATCTGACCATATCTGTGTGACAACACACCAAAAAAATCACAACTTCTCTGAGCCTCCATTGTCTCATCTTTATAATGGGCATTTTATTACTATTTGCCCTACCCTAACAAGGTGGCTGTGCGAAAAGCATTTTGTAAAATGCTATAGAAATGAATTGTTATTCTTGTAAGAATAAAGTCACAGATTGAGTGAACTACACTCAAGTAAGATAACTACACATTTTCAAATATTTTCTTATAGGCTCCCATTAAATAAAATTCTTAAGTTCTCTTTCCATAGAAGAAAAACATTCACAGGGAGGAGCAATCTGTCTTTATCAACTAGCAGTCTATGTGTATTTAATAATCCCAGAATGCTGTCATTCCCCTTTTGTTAAACACTTTTGACTAGCTGAAAGCAGCACTTAGGAATATTTTAGGGGCGTCTGAGAATTTGAGGTCTAATAGCAAAGATGTTAATTCATTTTTTACATAAATGTGGTATTTCTAATAATAAATTTGTGTCATCTCAAAAGATAAAGAGGCTCTAAATGCATAGTATTTCACTATATATATTTTTACATAAATGTGGTTTTTCTAATAATAAATTTGTGACATCTCCAAAGAGGCTCTATCTACATGGTATTTCATTCACATTATTTCCTACTGTTAGATGTATCACGTGAATCTTTGGGGGATTCTTTTGCTCAGTTATCTGGCAGCTTCTGCCTCAGATATGCAAGCTGGAGCACTGTCATGACGTATTAAATGCATAAATCATTATATACAAAACCAATCTGACAAGGAACAAGAGAGAGGGCAGAGCGAAAATGTGGAACTGGGGATGAGATGGAGGGAGAGACTGTGGAACCCATTTTATAAATCTGTCACTTAGTGAACTAGTATTTATTAAGCAGCTATTATATGGCAGGCATTATGGTAAGAACTGGACATACAAAAAAGGGAGGGGAAAAAATCCTTGCCCTCAAGAGCTTATAGTTTTATGGTGGAGACAACATGCAAACAAATCTGTAGAAACAACATATGTAAGATAAATTGGTGGATTTGGAGCAGTGTAGGAAGGGAGACACTTAAGATTAAAGAGGACTGGGAAAGAATTCTTTGCAGAAGGTGGGACTTTAGCTGGGATTTGAAGGAAGCCAGTGAAGTCATTCCATTAGGAAGGAGATTCCAGGCATCAGGGACAGACAGTGAAAATGCTTGGAATAGGGAGATGAAGATTTGCTCCATAAGAACAAAAGACATGTGCATGCAAAGATAAATCAGAGATTTTGTTTAGGGCTGACCTGGCTGTAACATATAATGTCATTTCAAATGTCACCTTGGTTGTCCATCTCAGTAACCCATACTATTTTATCTGGATACTACAACCTGAACTCACAAACCCACTTACATGCACAAAAATATTTACAGCAATTCAATTTCTTTTAGCAAAGAAATGAAAACTAAGGTGTAACCCATCAATTAGGAAATGGTTGAACAAATTGAACAAACGTATGTGAATGTAAGTGAATAGTATAGTACTGTAAGAAATGTTGGAAGACAGTTTCAGGAAGACCTGGGAAAACTTTTATGAATTGATTCAAAAGTGAGCAGAAGCAAAGGAATTAGTTGCACAACAACCAATAATATGTAAAGAAAAATTCTCAAAGACTTTAGAAACTTGGAAATGAAACACCATGATTTCAGAGAAATGAAGGTGAAAATGTTACTCACTTCCTGATAGAGAGGTGATGGTGTTGAGAGCAGAATGAGACATATTTTGAACACAGCCAATGTGTGGAGTAGAGAGATGCTTTGCTTAACTATGCCTGGCTGTTAAAAGGATTTTGTTTTTCCTTTTTTCTTTTCAATTGGGAGGGTAAAGAGAGGGTCTAAAGGATAGCTGCCCTCCAAAAAAGGAAAGAAAGAAAGAAGGGTCATTGAAGCATTTTTTGAAAATGCATAGATAGGTGAAGAGAAGGAAATAGATAAGCAAGACAGCTTTGAAACTAAGGCTGAATTATATGTACATATTTAAAAAGAAAAGCAAGATTTGAAGTTTCCTATACAATCCTCATTATACTATTCACTTACATTCACATACATACAAGTCCTACTTTTGATATAGAAATACTTGTTTTATTTGCTATTAAATTCAGAATAAAAAAAATTAATAGAAATTCCTGAGAAGGGATCATCCAATCTCTGCTTGACATTTATATAGCACTTAAAAGTTTGCTAAGTACTTAAGATACATTATCTCAATTTAACCTCACAATCCTGTGAGTAGGTAGATGTTTTTTTCTTTGTTCAGGCATGTTATTTCATTGGCACAGGAAACTCCCTACAAATTTCATCTACCAACACAGATCAGCAAACTACTCTCAGACTTGGAGAGTTATCTCAATCAATGAGAAGTTAAGTGACATGCCTATGTATCAGAAGTAGGGTATTCCTGATTTTGAGATTGCCTCTCTACCAACTGATCTTCTCTGCCTAGATAGGTAGGTACACTTCAGGTATTATCCCCATTTTTCAGATGAGGAAACAAGGTTCAAAGACAGTTAAGTGACTTACTTATGGTTACAGTGCTAATAAATGACAAAGATGGGACTTGAATCAAGGTCTTTCTAACTCTTAACATTCTATTTTCTATATAATTCCTGGGTAATGACCTTCACAAATCAGTAGCTAATACTGGGGTTCTGCAACAAAGTATAAACAGTACGGCTTCTAAGGAAGATACAGTCAGTTATCTAGTCAGTCAGTCATTATTAGGAAAATCACTTCAGTGGCTGAATGGAAAAGGGACTGAAGTGGGGGGAGACTTGAGGCTGGAAGACCCACCAGCAGCTATTGCAATAATCAAGGCATGAAGTGATGAGGACCTGCACCAGAAGGGTGACAGTGTCAGATGAGAGAAGGGGGTCTATACAAGCGATGTTGCAGAGGTGAAACTGATAGACCTTGGCAACAGATTGAATGGGGGGTTGGGGTGGGACAGGGAATAAGAGATAGTGTGGAATCCAGGATGACACCTAGGCTGTGAACTTGAGGGACTGGGAAGATAGTATTGCCACCTAAAATAAAAGGGAAGAAGGAAGGGGAGAAAGCTTGGGGAGAAAGATAATGAGTTCTGTTTTGGACATAGTAAGTTTATTCTATCTACAAGACATCTCAAGTGGACATGTCTGAACATCAGTTGGAGATGCAAAACTGGAGATCAGCAGGGAGGTTAAGGAAGGATAGGTGGATTTGAGAACCATCTGCATAGAAATGGTAATTAAATCCATGGGAGCTTAGTGGGGCTGACTTAGTCACTAGAGTTGTTTTTAGTTAAACTCAGCTGACTCCCTTCCAGAAGTTTTCACTCATAATTTACACCACAGACAATACTATTAATATAACATACTGAGCTCTGGGATGTGACTTAAAAATTTTTTTAAGCTCATTTTTTCTTTTAGATATAGCATATTCAATCAATCAACAGATTCTACTATGAGCTAGGCACTGTGTTAGGTGCTAGGGATACAAAATAAAAATGAAACAATTACTACTCTCAAGGTTCCTCTTTTAAGTACTGGAAAACCTAATTGCCAAAGAACATTTTTAAATGAGGCTATGTCAGGTAGAAAGAATGTCAGTCACTTGAGAATTGAAATTGTTTCATTTTGTTTTCATCTTTTTCTCCTGGTGATTTGATATTTATAAATGTTTATTGACTAATTCATGGTGACTGAAGGTTATCATAGGATATAGTACAGAACTGGAGACAGTTAACTCAGATCCCTTATTTTACAGCTGAGGAAACTATGTCCTAGAGAAATTACATTACTTACTCAACATCACCTAGGTAGTAAGTAGCAGTATTGAGATACAAACAGGTCCTCTTATACCTTCCAAATCTTGTGCTATTTATCTTGTACCATAATGATTTCACTAAATGATAGTAACTGCCGGCCTCTGGTACACAGGTTTCATCCATTCTTCCTCCTCCCTCAATCAACCTTTAACTTTCTCCTGGAGCAAAACTGATCTGTTCCTCTGTGCTCCCAAACTTAATAACTTCCTGTAGCATTCATCATAATTAGCCTTGAATTGTAATAATTTAAGTATATGTCCTTTCCCCTTTACAAGACAGTACATTTCTTGACAACCAGAATGGTTCATCTCTATATCTCCCACAGGGTTTAGAACGGTGCCTTGCAAATGGTAAATTATAGTTTTGTTTTACTGAATATGCTTCCCAATTATAAGATAAAAAGGACACATACATTTTAACAAAAGATTTTGTAATTAGAGAATTTCATAATACAATTTCTCAAAATCACCACAAAACTAGACTACTAAAATATCCCAATTATAAGTTTCAAATCCAACATAAGCATATTTTGAAAATGTAACTGAATAAAATATGAAAGTAACAGAGTATAAGAAAGCACTAGATTGAGAATAAAATGGCCTAGGTTTGTCACTGGCCTGCCATTCAGAGTGAATTTGGCTTAATCCTTAATTTGTTACCTAAGTAGATTAAGGATTATAGGTTGAGAACTAGAAGGAAATTTAGATGTCCACCCTCTCAATTTACACATGAGAACTGATGCCCCAAAGCACAGGTGGTAAACAAGAGAGCCAAGGTTCCAATCAAACTCCTTTAACTTGCTTCCCTCCCAAACTCTAAAAATGCAATTAATTCTATGGTTGCATGGCTAGCATAGTGATATCTTTAGAGTATTATCTACTTTGGAAGACAAGTAGGACAGTTTTTAAAGCTAAAGATTGATCTTACTATCCATATAAAAAGAAAAGGAAGATACAAGACCTGCAGTATTGTACAATCTTCTTTTTTCCCATTCTATTAGGTAGATGCATATGTCCATCCTAGGTTTAAGTTCAGAATAAAAATTTTTTAAATTAATTTTAAAATATACCTCCTTTAAAATGGTATTTTCAAACTGCTTCTTGTTCCCTTTATATTGAAATATCTTTAATCAATCAATAAACATTTATTAAGAACCTATTTTGTCTCTGATTTGGTAACAGATCTAATTTGCATTTAAGACAGCATCACTATGATATACAACATCACTCGTGACAATATTTTTTAACCTAGCAAAATTTAACACTAATATTTTCTGAAGCATCATATTAGAAAGAACCAGACTCAAGAAAACCACTAGACATAGGAATATTAAAATCTTGTATTGGGGAAAGCTTCCTTTCTTGAATTAAAAATTTGTATTTATTCCCTTAGAACACAGAACATCACAATCTGTCACATAAAGAAAATATTAATCATTTTTTGTCTTTTGTTACATATATATCTATATGTATATAAACACACACACATATAGTAGTTTTCCTTCCATTCTTACAGTCCTAAGGGAAAGTGAGTTAATTTTTATTAAGCTTAGAAACATTTTAAACCCCATTGGTTCTTTTTTTGGCCTAGAAACAACAGAAGGAAGTGACAAAGAAATATACAGTATTCACTATGATAAGAGAATATGCCTGAAGAAATAGGTGGGTCCAGAAACAAATATCTATATCCTATGTCAAATAACCCTGCTCAAGAAAGGCCCACATTCAGATTCTTAGCAAGAGACACTTTGTTCAGAAATAGCTATTAAATGTTCAAAACAATTTTTATTATCTCAGTCTTTCATATATTTTGCTATATTATTATAACAATTTCTAATAACCAAAAACAAAAAATGTGTACTTGCTTATTTATCCTTAGAATAAAAATTAACTAGAAATATTTAAAATACTTGTGATAGCAATCTTGCAAAACAAAATCCACTAAATCTATTTGGACCATAGAATTTCACGGCTACTATTCACGTTGATCATCTTTATACTTTTATCCTATCTTAAGCTCATGATAGCATTTCAGTGATCATAGAGCCAACCTCCTACTTAGACAGATGAGAAATGGGGGACCAGAGAATTAATATAATTTATTCAAAGTTACACAGATGATAAATAGAAGACGAAAGATTCAAACTTTAATTCTCTAACTTTGAACCCAGTGTTTTTTCCATTGTATTTTACCACATCTCAAACTAGAGTTCCTTTACAAACTTAAAATTTCCATAAGAAGGGGCGACTAAGTGGTACAGTGAATGCATGGCCCTGGAGTCAGGAGGACCTGAGTACAAATCAGGCTGGGACACTTGACACACTAGTCTTGTGACCTCGGGCAAGTCACTTAACCCCAATTGCCCTGCCCTCTCCCCACAGAAAAGCAAAAAACCAAAACAAAACAAGATTTCCTTAAGAACAAACAGAAGGAAGAGACAAAGCATAATAACAGATTAGTTACAGTTTCAGTACTATGCTAAATTCAGAACCTAATTTTCCTCCTTTGTTTCTGTTAAATTCTTGATTTATGGATGGCTCTTTCCTCACAGCATTTACCTCATAAAGTATTCAACTCCATACAAACAGAAATAACCATCATTCTAGTTGAAGAAATGAGTCAAGTTAAATGTTCTTTAGATTTAGAAGGAGCAGGCGAGAACCAGCAGACAATAAATGGCAATCAGCATAATTGGAGGGAATAGTCACATCTATGTGACACAGATCCATTTGAGTATTTCATGACTATAAGCATATATACAATGATAAGCCAATTTTAGATGTTTAACAATTTCTCTTAAATGTGAAGCTTAAGGAACCTTATTTTTTCAAATAGCACAAATACTAAATCTCATATGTAATCTATTAAATATTCCAACTTTTTTCCCCTTTTAATTTGTAATCTAGAGTTTCTATTTGAAGAAATAAAACAAAATTCAAACTTGGCTTCAATTCATTCATCACAGAAGTACCTTCTACAAAAGCATTTGAAGAGTCCAATTAATTATATATATATATATTTACAATATGCTTTGAGTATAACAATTCTTTTCTTGGGGAAATATTCAAGACATATGTAATGGAATTCGAATTCAAGATAGACCTTTATTTGCTAAGTAGTCTAACAAAACTGTCAACTTTAATTATTCAGAAATGACTTGGACTCTCCACTGCACCACAATACAAACAAGTAAGGAACATGATCAGAGCTGTCACAGAATCAGATGTGGTGTGTGTTTATGTGTCTGAGTATAAATCTCTACTCTAATGCAGTCTGTATTCAGGAGTCAAATTATAAATAACTTTTTTATTATCTAAATCTTTCTTCCATCCACTGGAATGAGAATGATAAGAGAACATACTTTCGAACAAGTCATTATGTGACATTCAAGACCTTAGGTATATTTGGATGTTCTTCTCAAACTGCACAAGGTTAACCAATACAATTTCAAGGGTCAACAATCATTGTTTAAAAACCCTCATGTAAGACCAAAAGTAAATAAAATAAATAAATGTTTTTTTTTTTTACATCTAACAATTATTACATTTAACAATATGCCTACTACCTAGGGCAAGATTTATTTTTTTTATATTACATGCTCAAATGGTTAAGCTCCTTTTCTTACCTCCCAGATTCCTTTCCCCCACCCTTCATTTATCAGACCTAGTGATTTTCTTCCAAAAGTTATATGAATCAGAGGGAGGAAACAAGACATTCCAGATGCACCCCCTCCTCTTTCTCACTAATGACATCATTAAGTCTATTTATAATTTCACCATCTGAACTCACAACCCACATGGATCACTGGATTTGAACAGTTGTTAATCCTGACAGTATCAGCTTAAAGTAATCATGCCTGCTTTTGAAAATTCTCAAATTAAATATTTAGATAAAAACCATTAAAACTAAAATTTATTTCTTTTATATTGCCATAGCAAACTGATTTTAAATTGTACTTTCAGAATAAATCACAAGGCTATACTTTTCCAGATACATTGACCATTGCTGTGTTGGCCCCGCCCTGTCAGGTTTCATTATCTTCCCACTTCTAAGGAAACCTCTTCTTTTTTGCTAAGTAGTAGTCAGCTATGCAATAATGAATACTTAGATCAGTGATCCACGAGCTGAGTTTGCTGAACTCTTGGTGTTCCCCACAATATGAAAAAGGATTCCACGAGAAAGGACACAAAATTTCACCCAAAATACCAATATTTTCTCTATTTTTCTCCTTTCTTTTTGAGGTACGAGAACCTCTAACCAAAATAAGCTGGGGTTTTAACTAAGGCAATCTTTTGACTACCCACAACTATTTTCATTCAAATAATATTAGAATCTAGGAAGGCATTTATTTTCCCTATAATTTCAGGTTTCATCTGACATTTATATCAAACTAGGCATATACTTAAGAGGTAGTATTGGTATGGATTGTAATAGAATGGAATCTCTACCATACACTCTGCACAAACAGAAATACCATAATTCTAGCTGGAGAGACAAGTAGTTATGTGTTCTTTAGATTCAGCCAGTTAGCAAAGTCGGATGTTTTCCCCAGAGAAGTTCTGAAATCAAGGACAAGGCAAGGCAAAAATTTTATTGCCTGTTCCCCTATTCAAGGTGACCTCCTGAAACTAAACTTAATGTTTATCTGCTCCAATAAAAGAATACTTATGTTTGTGTGTGTGTGTTTTTTTAAGTAAAGGACCTCTTAATAAATGCTGCTTTTTAAAATGTATTCAGGAGAATAACTTAGGGTACTACATCATAATGAAAGCAAGGTAAGATGGAAAGAGAACGGGAGTAAGTCAAAAGACCAAGGTACCCATGCCATCTGCACCACCATCCAGTCAATGACCCTTGATATGTTTTTATTAAACTCCTATGAATCTCAGTTTCTTCACTTGAGACATATGGATAATAGGAGCATAATGCTCCCTGTCACAGGGTTGTTATAGTGATCAACAATTCCTTCCAATTCTAAAATTCTATGAAATACATAAAAGTTTTGCATATTTCAAGTGGAAAAGTTCCACACAAAATAATATATTTATAAACATCGTTGCTGCCCTTTATATAGAACTGTACTATGGCTATATGTATGAAAGTCTCTTAAAATAGTTTCTGAAAGAACTCTGATAACACTAATTGCATTTGTGGGGGATTGTTGTTCTTGGATATAATTCAGAGGATAAGGCGGACATATAGAAATAGTCTTTTGCCCTCCCCAACAATATAAATGGAGTTTGGGGCAGAGCATGACTTTTCTATGTCATAAAGGAACAATGGATAACACAAACAATTCAGTCTCAAACATACTGATTCAAAGAGGTGGAGATTCTTCCTCTTTCTTTCTGCTACAGTAAGAATGTTAACCAAAAATAAAGGAGATTACATAGAACCTCCCTAAATACCAAAAAGGAACAGAAAACAATAGCAGAGATTTTTCTAGTTTTTCCTATAATAGAACTAATAATAACAATGTACAAATTTCCCCTTTCATTTAAAATTCTCTTTCATTTAAAAACACACATACTAGGAAGAAAATAGGCAATAAATTATAAGATAACACTTTATAAGCCTTACTTATTAACTATAACTATTTATACATATAGATACATACATTTTTTCTTATATATACTTACAGCATTGCTTAAAAGCCTTTTATAAAAAAGGTATCATTCACTTGGACATTCCCAGCATCTGAGACTGCAAGACCAACTGTCTGCTTCTGTTATACTCATGATAAACAGTAGCATTAGTAAGTACCAGGCACTTCCTAACACTAGCAAATATCTTTTTTTTTTTTAAAGGAATTTACTGATCTTACAAAATTCTTCTTGGAAGTAATACTTTCACAAGCATCTTTAAAAAAAAAAAAAGGTAATGCATTTCCCATAGTAATCTTAAAAAAACAATTTCCTCCAGATAGATTATGTGAACTGCATAGAAGACACAATTTTATTGCTTTTCATGGTCTTATTCTACTTTGTGTATATTTCCAGAATTAGTCTGTGTAACTTTAAAATTCTAATCTACCCAGACAATGGAAGATTTTTAATAATTACCAAAAAATTTATACAGTATCTAAGATTACATGAATTATATGCCATAGGGGGAAAATATTTTAAAATCAATTGGAGAGTAATAAAGAAACAGATAAATCAGTTTAAATTCTAGCTCTTCCTGTTTACTACCTTTATAACTTCGAGCAAGTCATTTTATCTCTTAGGGTCTCAGTTTCTTCATTTGTCAAATTAGATTGCTGAAACCAAATAGGCTTACAAGAAAGCACCCAATTTATATACAGCACGGGAAAAAATAAAGGAAATAGCATCAGTTGTTGACATTAAAAAAAAACCAAAACCCCAAAATCCTAGGTTTAACCATTTTATTTTGTTGCCTGTACCTTCAAGCAAAAAGCAGAGGCAGAATGATGTAGTATAGCCGTTCTCAAAGCTTTTTGGTCTCAGAATACATTTATAATTTTAATTAATGAGGATCCAAAGATTTGTTTTTGTGGATTATATATGTGTTAATGTTTACTGTGTTACAAATTAAATTAAAATGGATACATTAAAAATATTGATTCATTTAAAAATAATAATAAACCCATTTTGTGAAAAATAAAACAAAATTCAGTGGGAAGAGATATATTTACATATTTTTGCAAATCTCTTTGAAATCTGACTTAATAGCTGTACAGTTGGAATTCTTATATTTGTTTCTGCATTTAATGTATCAATATATTGATTTGGTTGAAATATATAAAGAAAATACTGTCTTACACAGATGTGCAGTTGGAAAAGAAAGTATTTTAAGAGTAAAATACATTCTTTAACGTCATTCTTATTATAACATTATTCTTTAATTCTTTAAGATTTTTATGAAAATTTATTTCAGGGACCCCCAGGGAGTCCAGAAATCATTCTTTGAGAATCACTGGAATAGTAGATAGAGGGCCAGACTTGGCTTATGATGCATAATTGAGGTATAATGGTGGTCAAGTTACTTAAACTCCCAGTCCCCCAGCAATACTCTTAAGAATACACATTGTTGGACAGTTGCTTATCTGCAGTGATAAAGGAAGTTCCTTTCCTGATGCATAGCACAGTGCCTGGCACATAGTAGGTACTTAATAAATGTTTACAGACCAACTGAAACTCCCTACACAAACCCTCTACAATTGAAGAAGGCAAGATCCAGAGTCAATATTCCATGGGTACCTCACTGCCTTCTCAGCTCTGCATAAACATTAAATTAAGCAGTATCAAGTCCACAGAGCTGGCCTTTACAGGAAATACTGATGGAATGTAACTGACTGACACAAATATTATTAGGTACAATTCCTACTTTGTCCCCAGAAGAGAAACCAAGTCAAAAATCCCCATAAAGATAGCACTACATGGGTTAATAACTACTAAGATAACTACTACCATGGGTTCACTCCAGAACACACTCATTCATATTGATACTTTATAAAATATGTATTTTCTCTACCAGTACTAGGATATTTGCCTTCAAACAGCTACAGACTGGGTGAAAATAAGAACTCTTGCTGAGCAATATAAAACATATTCAGTTTTGTCTCTGATGATCTTATTTTTTATTAAGGTCACACTTTTCATTGACATATAGGTTTTAAATATTCAGCTAATCTTTTCTAAGCACAACCGGGGGTAGGGGAATGGGGGAATCTCTGGTTACTCCATAGATCACTGGCCTGAAACATCATACAGGTCAAAGTATCACGAGTTAATAGATAAACAGCTAGACAGACAGACAGACAGTTGGCTACAAAGATGGAAAGATTTTAAATATATATATATATATATATATATATATATATATACACACACACACACACACACACACACACATATATAATTGTTTTTTATATAACCTAACAAATTGAATAAAACCTTTTTAACATTAATGAGATTTTAAAGGCTTATTGGATGAAGATTATCTTATCACAATGACCATTCCAGAGAGGAATACAGATTGGCTCCAGATATTTAAAAAAAAATACTAGAAATAAATGCAAATTACTAACTAATGTTTTAAGTAGGTTTACTCTATACAAAAACACCATGAACAAAGAACAAAAATTTGTCATCACTTGACAAGTTCTAAAGAATACAAAAACAGGAGTAAAAAAATGACACACAAGTAAAAATATTCACCATCTCTCTCATTTCTCTCTTCAACAGGACTTCACTGCATCAACTGGCTGGGCAAAACTGTACAATGCAATCTTTCCCAATCTTCTGTTTTCCCATAGGATTAAGAATCAGAATGTCTTTTTTTTCTCTTTAGCTTGAAGAATAACGCTTGATGATTTCTTCCAATATTGGGAGTCATTACCATACATATGTGTACAAGTGACTCCCCCTTAAAAGAAAAATCAAAATGTATTCTGCAGAGAATTGAATCAAACTTTTAAAAAGCAGGGTTTTTTCATCATAGCTCTTAATGAGCTGATCTACCTCACCTGTGCCACTTCCCAGAGGCACATAGCCTATTACATTACTGCTTTGCACAACCTCACACACTCATGTTCAGGCAGGTGTGTTTGGTTAGAGGAGGATCTCATATGAACCCTCTATACAACCAAGGTTCTTCATTCTCCTAATTAAAGACTCAGAAGTTAGCACCTTCCTTTAGATCTTTCCAAACTAGATATGGTCCCAATGTTTCCGTCTAGCATGAAGAAACAGACTTGAAGAGAGAGAAGATGAGCTAGGTGAGAATTAGGAAGGGAAAGGGGAGAATAAAAGATGCATCAGTAGGACGCATAAGTTGCGCCATACCTTAATTGCTCCCCAGGTGAATTTTCATTTAGTGTTTGAGGTACAGGAAGTGTGAAGGTTTGCTTGATGCCTTTATAAATTAAAAGATAAAATAAATAAAAGTCCTTCATTCCGGGTTACTTGTAAACTTTTTCTGTTTTTAACTTCATGGCAGGTTATTTTTTTTTTAAGAATCTAGTATATCACTCCACCCTTGTTATTACTTTAGGATTTCTCAGTCAACAAGGATTTATGATGCACTTACCATGTGCCAGGAACCATGCTAAGCTCCAAAAATAAAAATGCAGAATACATTCTATGAGAGAGAAGGCAACAAATGAAAGGAGTTGAAAACAGAGGGAGAAGGAAGGAAAGTCTAAATTAGGGACATGGTAGTAAAAGTCCTGTTGGTCAGTACTGCAACTTGGAGGGCGAGCAAGACCCAATATTTCTCTATTTATTAAACCTCTCTGAAAGCAAAGCTGTTTCTACAAAATACCAAAAGAGCCAGTAAATTCAGTGGGGAAAAAACTGAATGTACCAGTTCATTCAACTGGGTTTCAATTAATTCAAAATAATCAATCCTTCAGTCATGTCAAGACAGCCTTAAAGATGTTTTGTTTTGAACGTGGACTTTGTAAAGTTCAAGGTTTGTAGGTGACTAAAAACAGAAGGATAAGGTATATGAAGCACCTGAATCTCATTTTCATTGTCCCTTCTTAGGAATTTATTTAACTACTTTATTGAGATTCAATAACTTGTGGACAGTGAGTATTCCTTATTAATTCTGCCACAAATATTCTACTTGAATTCTCTGTCTTAAAACATGTTTTTAAGCTTCTGGGCTTATTTATAAAGCAAATGATGGAATGTACATGGAGTGATATTTCCAATGACTTGGGAATATTATGATTTTAATAAGAGTGGGCAGGAGAGGGCAAACAGACACTGGACATGCTGTGTTTCCAAAGGAGACATGCTGTCGCCTTGTGAGGTTTCTGGATAAACTATTAATATTCTGAGTCAATAATCTGCTCTCCCATTTACTCCACCTGGAGAACAGAACACCCTTTAAAAATAATTTTGCTTTCAAATTGCACATTTATCCCTGGATATTTCTTGTTCAGCTTCGGGAAAAAATGAAATGCTTTAAGATTTCTGTAGCAAAAAGGAATACGTTTTTTCCCTGTTGTGGTATTCTGGATTAAGTAATCTGTCATTAATAGTGAAGGAAAAAACCTACACAATAACTCAAAATGTAACATTTAAAAATACAATGAATGCTCTTCATTGACATTTTATATTTTTTTTTATTTTCACAGATTATAAAAGCAAGAAAAACCTTTGAGTAAGGTCTCATTTTCAGTTAATGACTAAATAAAGGCCAGAGAAAATACCTGACCCTTACTTTACTGTTGCTTATTTATAATTCTATGCATCTTATTCACTTTTCTGGTAAAAGTATTTATATTTTAAATAGTAACCTAATGCTATTGCTAGTGTGTCTGTGCGTATATATATAAAATATGCTTATAAATTTGTATTTCTATTTGATATTCTAATGATTTCAACTTTTAATACAAAAAATTATCTGATGGACATTAATCTGGCAAGAAAGAAAAAAACTGTTATTGCTACACGTACCCTTTTGACTAAGTAAAGGTCTATTTTACTATTCTGTGCCAACTACAATATGATTAGTAGTTCCTATAATAAGTCAATCAGCTACTATTCATTATATATTTGCTTTGTGTCTGCTAAACTCTGGGAATAAATAAAAGGCAAAAGCAGACTTTTCCCTCAAGAAGCTTACATTCTACTGAGGAAGACAACATATATATAGATGGAGGATATGGTAAACAGGAAAGGTCTTCTACAGAAGGTGGAACTTCTGGCATACAGTAAGCACTTAATAAAAGTTTACTGACTGACTGATTCTGACTGGCAACCACAGATAGTAGTCTAATAGATGAATTTTTCCCAATAGTGTCTTTTGGCTACAACTCTGAGAATCTATCATCTGAGAAACAGGCTGGCTAAATTCAAAGATGAAAATCACTAGGTTTTCTGTAATATGATGGATTTTTTTCAATAATTCCTAAAAACTATTTGCTAAGTTTTAAAGGATTTGTAACTTGCTTCAGTGGAGAACCACTTCTCGTTAAACCCTGCCTTTGGTCAGGTCTTGAATACACTCTCTTCTCAACTCTGCCTCTGAAAAACCTTAGTTTCTTGAAAAAGTCAGCTTTAATGCCATCACCTAATGTGAGCCCTACCAGCTGCTGTGAGTGCCCCCTTACAAGAATTTCATTTTTAATTTATTTAAATGCATACATATATTCTCTCCCTGTAGACTGTAAACTCCTTAAGGGTATAGACTTTCATTGGTTTTGTGTCTTTATTAACCTAACATGGTTCCTGGGACATAACAGGGCTTTAAAGAAATGCTTGCTGACCTAATGAGTGACCTACAAAAATACAGACCCTCAAATCATTAGGGAAAGAGACTGTTGAAGAATATATTAAGCTCAATTCAGCATGCTTTTGGCACCATGCTTGGGGTACAGAGATACAACTGACCTCAAGGAATTTATTCTGTGAGGAAGAGGCGAGATACATGTGCTTACATTAATTAAAAACAAAGTAAACGTGGAAGGAGGTAAGAGCAGTAACACCTGGGGAGAGCAGAGACAAATCAAGAAAAAGACTCTAACTGGCCTGGGCTTTTTGAAGGGACCTGGGGAGCAAGACAGAAGAGCGCTCCAGAAATGAAAGCCAGCCTGTGGGAAAGTATGAAGACAGGTGATAGGATGCTTTGTACCATCAGGAGCAAAGGTGACAACATGGAAGAACGTGCAAAGAAGTTGGAGGCATAACTTGTTCAATATCCTACAATATGAATTATTCTTCTCCCTAAGGCTATAGGATCCCAGGACTTCTACATTTCCTTCTCACTCACCTAACCCCCATATCCAATCAGTTGTTGAATATTGTCCATTACACAAGAATATCTCATGTCTGTCCCTTTCTCTCTACTTACACCACTGCCCAGTCCCAAGCCCTTATTACCTCTTGCTTGAATGAATGAACTAGCCTCCCAACAGTTTTCTTTGCATCCAGTCTCTCTTGTCTATATCCTCAACAACAGTACCAAATCAATATTCCTAAAGCACAGGTTTTACACAGGTAGAGGGAGCTAAGTGGTGCAGTAGATAAAGTGCTTAACTTGGAAGTCAGGACGGCCTGAGTTCTAATTATATTTCAGACACTTAGCTGTGTGACCCTAGGCAAGTATTTTAACCTTTTTCAGCCTCTGTTTCACCATTTCTAAAAGGAGATAATAACAGCACCTAAGAAGAGATAACATGCAAAATACTTTGCAAACCTTGAAGCACTATTTAAATAGTGGGGGTTGAGGGGACAGACAGTGAAAAGGAGGGAGGCAGGGGAGAGAGGGAGGGAGACAGGGAGAAAGATGGGGAGGGAGGAGAGGGAGAGAAGGGAGGGCAGAGGGGGAGATGTCTCTCCTGCTCATGCTTCAGTTGGTTGTGCATGAACTTTAAGATAAATGCCCTTTGAAATCTTGTTCTGGTCTGTCCTTCCCTGGATTCCTGAAATGTTCTCCCTACTCATCACTGCCTCTTAAGAGTCCTACTTCACTTCAACATTTAGAACAAAGGCTAGCATCTTCAAGATACCTTCAAGATACTAGGATTCCCTCACTTGTTGGTGTTTACAGCTGAAGCTTCCACCTTGGACCTTTCATTCTCGTTCTCCCCTGTTCCCACCACCCTCAGGTAACACTACTGATTACAGAGATTTCACTATTTTTAGCCTCTGATCCCCACATGTTGCTTGCTATTCCCTAGGCCATTTTTATGCCATGCTATCAGATGAAAGACCTTGTCCACTTCTAGAAACAATCAAACATATACCAAAATAGGGGCTCTTCACCTGGTGGTGGGGTGGGTAACATGGAAAGACTTCAGGGAGGCTGTGAATTGAGATAGGAAACATATCTTCTTATGCACTAATATCTAAGTATAATTTAACATTTTCTTCAATTCTGAATGTAAGTAGCAAATATTATTCCGAGGAGTCCATAGCCTTCTTCACAACACTGCCAGGGGGATCTATGACGGAAAAAAGGATGAATAAGACTGATCTCAAGGATGTCAATCACTATCCCGTGGCTTTCTTGACAGAATACCCCACATTGACCACCACTACCCCAATATAGTTTCTCTTTCCACTAAAATACAAATTCCTTTAGGACAGAGACTGTCTTTGTTTTTGTATTTGTCTTCCACCAGCTTAGCACAATGCCTGGAACATAGTAAGTACTTACTAAATGCTTTTCATTCATCTATCAATCCTATACCTACTGGTAAACATTTTATGCCTTTAGTAGAATGTAAGCTTCTTTAAGGCAAGGACATTGAAAAGGAATTTGAATATTTCAGAAAGTTTGATTATATTCCTTTATGTTTCTTCTGGTTGACATTTGATATTAGGATTCTGGGGTTGTTGTTGTTTTTTAATTATTTTACCCCATTTTCCTTTAATTTATATCTCTGATAACCAGGAAGGTAGTAGCTCAATCTTAAATCTTATCTATTTAATAAGAAATTGTCATCCTATTTCATGCTTGGGAAATCTGGCAAATATTCCTGCATGTCAAATAATGTCAACCTATCTCTACTAACTTGGGATTGGTAGGGATCTAAAGATAAAAGAATTAGAGGCAGGGTCTAGCAGGAGAAAAGCTAAAATTATTTCAACTGGAGAACAATACAAGCATAATAATTATGATAATGTAAATGAAAATAACATAAAAGGAAGTCAAATGAAAAGTAATTGTAATAATCAACCTTGGTTCACGGAGTAATAGTTCAAAGAATCAATGAACATTTATTGTCAACTTTGCTCCAGGAACTGGGGATACAAGAACAAAAGTGAAAACCTAGGAACAGCTCTGGGCAGATCAAGACAGAGTCCACAAAAGCTAGGGAAGGAAAAGAATACTGAAAAGGTGAAGGGAATAATTGTTATAAAAGTTAGCATATGAATTTAAAGAAGGAAGTACCCCTAGGCAAAAATTATAAAAGAAAAAGGTGATTCTGGCAGCCGCCATGATTAAAGGCCTAAGAGGAAAAAAAAATTTAAATATATTTGCATCCACTGGCTATATCAATTTTATGTATCAATTTGGTCTTCCTAACAAGATTATAAACTTCCTATGCACAGAAAGTCTTGATTAAAATTGGGTTGGACTTAATGGAACTCTAAGGTCCCTTAAATCCATTCATCTCTGATTAGTGATTGCCCAGTACTGCTCCCTAAGTTTTCTCTTTGCATCTTCCCCCATCTTTCTGTTTTAGTCTACAATGCCATCTCTTTTATGTTGTATAATGAATATCACTTTCAAATCACAAATTGGTTTAAGAAAATCTTTGCTTATCTAACAGTCAAGTAATAAAAAAAACTATTGGATTCATAATGTTGATATTTGAAAAGAAATTTGAATATTTTGAAACAGTTGATTATTCTCCTTTCTGATTCTTCTGGTTGACATTTGAAATCAAAACACTGGAGTTTGGGGGGTTTAGGCTTTTTGGTCTCATTTTCCTTTAATCTCTATCTTTGACAATGGTCTCTCATCCCCAATGCAGCTGACAGAGGACTGACCATAGTTAGCTCTGGGAAGGGATTGTAGAGGAGGTCATCCAGTTCAACCCTAACATTTTACAAACGAGGAAGCTGAAGCACAAGAGAGACTAAGCTGAAGTTACACAGAGAGTAAGTGGTGGAGCCAGAAATGGAGCTAATGTCCTCTGACTGCAAACCTGGCCCCTCCGTCCACTATGCTCTCCCTGCCCCATTTTCTGATTAATCAGAACTGACTGTTGTTTATGCTTCCTTTTCTAAATACTGTCTATGTTCATTTGCCTAGTCAGACTTTACACACTCTATCACCTTAACACTAGAAGGACCAGTCATGTCAACTGATGTTTTTTTCTTTGAAACGAACCTTTTCATCCTATTTTCTTTCCATAAAGAATGCAAAATAATGCCCTGCACCAACTGATGCAACTTAGTTCACTTGAGGTAATCTTAAACTCCATCCCTAGCATTAACAATTCTGATCTTCAGGTTTCTCATTGTAAAATGAACAAGTTGGACTACATGAAATGCTAGGGTCCCTTTCAGTTCTAACACACTGTGATTCTAAGAAACAAGGTATATAAAAAAGTAAAAAAAAAACAACGAACACAGGATATCCTTATAGAGGGATACATTCTTAAAATGTCTCTGTATTATACCCAAAATAAGGACTTCCAAAGAAGGAGGAAAAAAAGACCAAGCTTGGAGGGAAAGGAAAGCAAAATGGTAGAGTAGATAGAAAACTGGGTCTGGGAGTTACCAACATCCGCGTTCAAATTCAGCCTTAGATGTTTACTAGTTGTGCAACCAAGTTACATAACCTATTTTCATAATTTTCCTCAACTGTAAAATGGGGAGAATAATAACACTCACCTCCCCGGATTCTTGTGAAAATCAAATGAGATAATATTGGTAACATGCTTGCACAGTGCCTGGCACATAGTATGTCCTATACAAATGCTAGCTATTATTAGTCTAATTAACAGGAAACTACACAAAATAACTTTCACATTAGTACAGAGCTTCAAGTCAGTGACAAAATAGCTAGCAGCTGTTGCTATGGTAAGAAAAAAAAAGCTTCCTCCAGTTGACTGCATCAGCACGCATTCCCTTCTTTCTTCAAAGTGTGGGGGGAGGGGGAAGGGGGGGAGGGAAAGGGGGGGCAGGGAGGCACAGAGGAAAGACTGAGATTTACTGAAGTTTGAGCCAGAAGGAAAAAAAGTCCTTTCACCAGAACCACAGTCTTCCAAAGAAAAGATTGTTACCTATGATGCTAATTCAGGGTTTATTAGTGAGCAAGGGTGACAGGTGACAGACACCTCCCCTCTGATACGATAAGCTACAAGACCATCAATAGAGTTATATTTTCAACATGCTAGGTTGCTGGTTTTTAATGTAATAATACACCCAATGTATAGGAGTATAATAAATGTAAAAGTGTCAGGAAAGTACATCAGTCTATATGAGAAATGAATAATGCCTGGAATATTTTAAGTCACAAATTGCAAATCTTCAAAAACCGAATATTTTCTGTAAACTACTGCTGAGGTTTTCTGTGACTCTGAGACAGCTGAAAGACTACCTACATACCAGAAAACACCAATATTAATCACAAGAAAACTTCCTCTTGGAACATAAACTCCTTCTGAATAGGAATTGTTTCTTTCCTTCTATTTGTATCTCTCCCAAGACCTAGCACAATGCCTACATATAGGAGGCACTTAATAATTGCTTGTCGATTGAAAATGGAAATTAATGGATATTTCCAAAACAATTTCAATTGATTAGCCGTAGCTATTTATCTATGTTCAAGAACTAGTTTTTATTTCTCAAATCCATTAAGTTAACCATACTATAAAAAGTCTGAGAAACCCACCATCATTATTTATAGAATATAAATATAATATAGATAAATGTAATATAAATAAAAAACTGATCCTTTTCAGAAATCCTTGGCATACATTCTCATTGTTGTGTATGTATGTAATATGTATGTATATAACAGTATTACAATATATAACAATATAATATAAACAATATAATTTGTATACTGTTATACAGTATAACATGTAATTATTAATATGACAATAATGCCCATTATAGATACATAAAACTGAATTCAGAAGACATATATCAGCTATGGAAGTTACTAATACTTAGTACCTTCTTTAGAGACCCATGACTTTTCTATGTTTAAAAAATCTTAATCCCTTCAGGCATGGAAAGTGAATTGACCTATTAGAGGCCTACTATTGTTCATTACTAAGCCCATAATCTTTCTTGCCAGACACAGAGTTAAGGACTGGGAATACATATACAAAATGAGAGTCCCAGCCCTCAAGGACTTTACATTTTACTAAGAAGAGACATCAAGAGGATGTGTGGGAAGTCACTGGGGTAGTGAACAGATAGGCTGGACAATCAACTGACACATCCTTTTCCTTTGATAATTATCACACCAATTTGATTACTGAACTTGGAGCAGATGGCACATTGGCTGGGGTGGGTAGCTATATGAAATTTAAGAAATATGAAACAGGGCCTGAGACCATGTAGGTACAGGTGACTAGTTGAGTTTGTACTCACTCACTAATCAAGACAGCTCAGCCCAGAGGCATAAAAGTTTAAAAGCTGAGTAAAATGTGGGCATTTGGGGAGCAGTCTGGTTTGAGGGAGTAGCAGGGCAGCTTAAGAGAGATGGCTTGCATAGCCATGGTCTAGAGAGAGCCAGACAGCTAGGGTACAGTGGGAAGACTGCTGGAACCAGGGGTACAGATTTGAATACCACGTCTGCTTACTACTTATGTGACATTCCCATATTACCTAACCTCAGTTCAGTTTCCTCATATGGAAAATGGACTAGATTAACACCCAGGTCCTTTTCACTCACAATCTATCATACTACAACCAAGAAATCTCACATGAGCTAAAAATAGGCTTGTGCTACAACTTGTTAACATTTAAGATTGCAAATTATTCTTCCCAGTCAAATATCTTTTTGTAATCAACAAACAATAAATCTTGTATTTTCAACACCTAAGGGAAATTATATGCAAATCATATGCAAAAGCTTGCCTATTTTACTTATAGGTTTTCATTAAAAATATCCTCAGTGTATACATAGACTTGTTCATAAAGATTTAATAAAGATGAGAAAATTGACATAAAGGTCACTAGTTGCTGATGGCAAGATTAAGGAGAGAAAGTGATATAATAGATCTTTTCCATTCTTTCTTCTGTGTTTTTCCCCCCAGGCCTAGCAGTTTTCCACAAGTTCATTTTCTTAAATGTGTTTTGCTCTCTCGTGTAAGAATCCATATACCATATAGAGGTACCTACATACCCTCTCAGGTCTAAAAATCCAAATGTGGAGAGTACTATTGTCATTGGTGGAAATAGCCTGCAATAGAAACGTCTGCAAATCTGTTTTTCTTCAGATCTATTTGTTGTTCTCTTTCCATTTTCATCTATAAATGCTAGTTTATTTACGTTTGACACTCTGATACTTTCTACTGGCTCATTTTCCCCTTCCATTGCTTTTCACCATTTTGTAAGGTAATGCTTTTCATTATCTTTCATTCTCCTTCATAAGGTTTAACAAAAGCATTTGTACTCAAACTTGTATCGTGTCTAGCTGCCATCTCTTACCACTTGGCAAGGTAATCAAGTATTTCTTGCCTTAGCAATTTCTGGCATCCTTTTGTGCTCAGTATTATATTATATTGATTACACTTTTCTTTTTAAAGTAGCAATAATCAGAATAAGTGTCTTTAATCATATTTACTTCCGAGGTTTCAGAATTAATAATTTTAAACCACTTGGGATGGCCAAATCATGCAATTATAGAGTAGCCATTTTCCTAACTCAGCATAAATCTTGTTAATTACTGTAATGTGGCATGGATCCAGATTGATACAGACAGCCAGGAACCATGGCCCATAAACACTAACACTGCGCTTGAGCCGAGCTGACACAACTTAGGTAACCAAAGAAAATGTAAACTTATGAGTTTATTTTTGGCATGCTCCCTTCTTTGTGTGTTTCTCTATATATCAAATGAGTACTGCTCAATAGGTACAAATGGATGCTCCCACTTCCTCTCTCAACTGGCTGCCACAAGAATGCAAATCCCTTACATATGGCTCCACTGCCTTTCTTTGGTCTGTCCAAATCCAGTGTTAAGCTGAACTGAGGAGTTGAACTCCTGTCTTACGGTTACTTTAACTCAAGGGTTCTCATTCTCTTGTTGTGTCACTGACACAACTTTTGGCAGTATAGTGAAGCCTGTGGACCCCTTACCAAAATCTTTTTAGATGCATAAAATATATAGTACTATTAAGGAAGCCAATTATATTGTGTACAGTTATAGTTATTATACAAAATATTAAAATCAAATATCATCACCACCACCACCAAAAACATCACATTCACAGACTCCAGGTTAAGAACCCCTGTTCTAATTGATGATATAATTGCACCTTGAGCCATTCTGAAATGATACCCACATAGGTAACGAGATATTTGTTTGTAAAGACATAGAAAAAAAATTTTTTAGTGATGTTGCTTAGCCCTCACTACATTCAATACCTTCTTCCTGACTTCCTTTTACCTAATTGGTTTCATCATGAACCCACAGGCAATAAGAAATATTAGCTTTCTTGGGCATAGGGACATCTTACCTTCTGGTTAGCTTATGATGGGAATAAACAAAAGACCATGAAGAAAATAATTATAATAAGCAATATTTAGTTAATTGCATACTTTCCTAGTAGCTATAAATAATTTACTCCTAAGAATTGGTAAAAGAAGAGATGTTAACTCCATTTGTATTTTAAATATCAATTCTCCTAAAAATTTCTATCTGGCTTCTAAGTAGAAGATCCTGGTTGCAGATTCTAAACTATTTTTCTGTCCACAATTAGTTTTTTTCCTAAAACAATGCAAAGTAAGCAAAAGGATTATAGGAATACGTCAGTTGTGTTATACAGTCATGTTATTATTCAACTGACTAAAGTGCAGAGCAGTAAATATTCTTACTTGATGACTATCTCAAACACAATGGCCCTATTACCTCACTGCTAAGATTTCCAGAAGAGCCAGATGCTCTTCATCTTAAGGTCAATATTTTTTGCAAACTTTAATGTATATAAAGGTGACTGAAGAAAGTGAAGATAAAAATGTTTAATTTTGCATCAGGCTCAAATTTAGGTAAACTATAAAATGCTGAAAACTTTTACACTTTATCTAAGCTCCTCATATTAATAAGGAAGTTCCTATGGAAATCTTTGTCATTAACTTCTAACTTCCACCTGTCAATATATAGAAAAGATAGGTTTTTTCTCAGGCACTTTGGAAGAAAATGAACAATACACAAAAGCAATGAGAGAGGATGAAAAAAATCAAGTTCTTTGTAAATTCATAGAGCTGAACACCTTCTCAGTATCAATCAATCAATGAAAATCTAGAAGAGAGAGGCAGAATATGAGGGAGGCTAGGTGGCACAGTGAGTAGAGAGCACTGGCCCTGGAGTCAGGAGGACCTGGGTTCGGATCTGTCCTCAGACACTTGACACACACACAAAAAAACTAGCTGTGTGACCTTGGGCAAGTCACAACCCCAAATGCCCTACAAAAACAAAACAAAAAAATCTGAGAAATAATGTTGGAAGGGAGGAGCTAAGTACATAGAGCATAAGCCTTATTGGAATACAAAAACTCCAGGAAAAAAAAAATTTTACAATAAGGTCACTTTGCCTCCTAAATACATATTCTTATTTATAGGTATCATGCCACTTCTAGGCCTTATCCTATTATCAATGCCAAGGGCCACAATTCCATCTACATTGTCCAAAGTCTTAAAATGGACACAGCAACCTAGGCTGTGAGACACACTTGATCCTCTACTTCTTACCTATGAACATGCTTCTTTAGCAACTAGTCTGCCCAAGGAAACAATATCAAATATCACCCCCATAAACACAAATTCCAAAGAAGTCCTATAAATCTGTAATTATTCCCTTCTAAAATTCACCCACATACCAGGTACAAATTTTGTTACACTGTTCTTTCATACCTCTTCTATCAAGGACCTAGGGCCTGAAATGTGAGAAAAAGGAGAATCTGAATCAATTTCAGTTAGAAAAATAAATGGATAAAGGTGAGTTACCAGGTATAGATCTCTGCTAAAGGATGGTGTGACAGCTTAAGGACCTATATCCCTCTCCTTACATCCCACTCCCCCCACCAAACAGAATGGCATACTGCCACATCTTATCAAATTTCTAATAATAACTTCTAATCTTCTGTTAATTTTTAGTAGAGTATAGCTAATTTTCTTTATGAGTTGTAATGCCAAACATTTACTGTCCTAACAAGGGTTTTTGTTTTTTATAATATGGAATGGACTTTTCACTCTGACGCTTTTTTTCCTTCTAAAAATATGGAGGCAAATGGAATCTTTTTTTTTTTAGTTTCCACTTGCTATCCTTATTTAGCCAGGTTTTTTACCTCCTGACTATCACAAATGATAACAGTTAAACTAAATGTTTAGATAAAAATCTACTTCACCTTGAGATTCCCTGTCATGGTTTCACCTGATTAAAATGCCTTGTGACAGTAAAATTTAATGTGTGAACTACTCTTCTAAATATTATGGCCTCAGGTCTGTGATATAAAATGTAATACAATGTTTTATTCCATTAATCTATGAGTAAAAGAGTATTTTATTAGGGATTTTTTGAAATTCAAAAGCAAGTTTAAGTATCTATTTTGTGGCCAGAAACATTAAGGAAAACTTTGTAGTGCTGTATAACAGAAAAACTAATAAGCAGTAGGATATTTGGGAGTAAAGTTTTATTAGGTATGAAAATTATTGGGGCAATCTTCTCAGAAAGTAATCTTCAATTATGTTCTAGAGTTATTTTTAAATTCACATTTTAAAATTCACTGCTGCCAGACGGCTAAAGCATACAAAGGCTATTACAGAGTTTAATGACTTAACTGTGATTAGAGCCATCCTTATACAAGGTCATAAATGCTATTTACAAATAGGTGGCTACATGTACTTGAAAAAATGTCAAAAGGAAGCAAACTCTCTAAGAGTCCCTGACTGTATGAAAACTGGCAGGAGGCAGGGAAAATCAAGAAGAAACCTGTCTGGATTTTAAAAGTACACTCACCCTCTGAAAGGGCAAATTCTGTTTTTAAAAAATTAAGGGCAAATGTAGAAACCCAAGGTGATTCATTATACAGGAGTATGTTCCAGTGTCTGATGTTTTTGTGCCCTTGAGAACAAAGACTAGAACCAGTTCCAAAAGGTGGAAAGAGCATTGGCTTTGGAGTTCAGAGCATTTAGGTTCAAATTCTGACTTAGCAGCCACTTGTACCTGTGTGACCATGGGCATGTCACATGTCTCTGGACCTCAAGTTCCTTATCTATAAAATTAGTGGGTTGTATTAGATGCCTTCTGAAGTCCCTCTCCTCCAAAGCTATGATCCTAGAAAGCCCAAGAAGGCTGAGTAACTTTCCTGAGGTCATCAGACCTGGGATTTGAATTCAGATCCTGAGATTCCAAGCTCAGTCCTCTCTCCATGAAGATTCCATTTGATTTATGGCATATTCTCCTAAGTCCAACATATATACCATCTCTGAAAGAAGTTAGAAAGAAAGGAGGAAAGAGGACTGGAACAATATAAGTGTGTGGCCAAGTTACTTGAAGTCTTTGCAGCAGATCTAAATAAAGGTTCACAGGTCAAAAACAACACAAATCCCCTGTACCAAGATGCTCTACCCTCTTTCAAACAGCTCTTAGGAGTAGTGGTCAAGTTAATATACTACCAGAACTAAAAGTAATGGTTTAATAAGTTCGCAGATTTTTCTCCCTTTCAAGAGGTACTAGTATGGCATTTTGTGTGAAGAAAAACCAAGAATATGAACTTTTAAAGTTTTTAAATCAGTGCTAATGTCTAAAGCCAATTCAAACAAAAGTGAATTGTGAGGGATACTTATCACAGTTGCCTGTCTCCTCTCCAAGCCCACTTCCTTCTACAACTGTTCTCATCTTCTCATCTCTAGGGAAACCTCGGCTCCACATATCAAGTAATCAAATATGTTTACTTTGAAAGGGAAACTACCCCAAAACGTTTTTCTTTCTCATTTATTCTTGCTGTATAAATACAACTATATTAAAAAAAATTCTAAAAAGAGAATACAGAAGTTCAAAAAGCTGGACTACATTATTATTTTCATCACAAAGACTTTGATTTGTGCTTCAAGCACATACTGGGCCATAAGCATAGATTCTATTTGCAACCAACCACCCAACAAAAAAGTACAACTGCCTAAGCATCCACATTATTTTTATTTATTTATTAAGAACATATACCATGCAAGTCACTCTATAGATCATCAACTATTATCAATAACTTAAGTAAACTTCATTTTATTTTTAGAATACACTTGAGTGTGACAGTATGCACATCTATTAATATTATTAATATGTGGGAACTCTCAAGTCTATAAAACTTAAATGTGTAAATACTACTTTGTCTTTAATAGCTTTACCAGCACTCATTCACATTTATTCATAACATCTCTCTTTTTGGAGTGGTTCTTCTACCTTGTGATAATCTCCAAAACAATTCCCCTCTTCTCCCCTCCTCCCAACCAGCTTTGTTTCTGACTTTCTGCCCCCAAGCTTCAATAGTCATCTCACTCTGGAACTTTTCTCAGAGCCTGGGGCCTTCTCATTTATGGAGCATGCATCAGAATCCCTCGGCTATGCTGGTGCCTTTCTCCCATTGACAAGCTGCTCCTGGGGCCATGATTTTTTTCTTTTGAGAGGTGGGTGGCAGGCCGACCAACCTTTATTCTCCTCTTGGCTCCACTTCTGACTTCTCAACTATGACACTATCTGTACCTAACCTCCCTGCAGGTATCTTTCCTCCACCTCCCTTTTTTTAGCAACTTTTAATGAAACTTCTTGAGGTTAAGCTCTGATTTTTTGTTTGTATTTATATCTTCTGCACTTAGCATAGTGGGCACATACACCAAATGCTTAATAAATGCTTCTTGCCTTGCTTACCATGAAATAAAACATTATAAATCATTATCATAGCTTTTTTGAGATTTTTGGCCCTATACAAGATTTTTAAAGGTCACTTTAAAATTAGTTCTGAACTGTCTCACTCAAGATGTTTTATTATTTTCTCAAGGTCATAGGCCTAAGAATTATGAAGTTTAAGTATTAAACACCTGATCTTGACTCATTTCTTAACTACTTTCTGCACTGGGCAGAGTTCCAATGAACTATAGCTAGGTAGGCAACTTTTAAAATACAAAATGCATGCTATATTATGTCTCAGGAAATGATGTTTTTTCATCATAGTTCAAAGGTTCGATGGAGAGACACAAACCCAACTTTAAAGAAAAATGATTTTTCATTAAAACGATCATTTCTCAGATTCAAAATGTAGGTGCCTGCCAACTGTCACTGATACAAAACCTCTGAAGAAAGAGGGGTTTGGCAGACTCACAGAATAGCTCTGGCATTAAAATTGAAGGAAGTAACTTGGCCAGCTGACCTAGCTCTCAGAAAGTCTCATTATGGTAATAATCCCAGGTAGGGCTGACAGCTTTCTGAGAAAGGGGGAAAGGGCACTTGCATTAATGAAATTTTCTTTCTGGAAAAGAAAAATGAAAGCATATCTTACTTGAGATAGTCACCATAAAGTGTAACTCTATTGGGGGGGAGGGAGGAGATGAAACAAGGCACCAGAATTGAGGAATTTTATTCGTTGTCACGTGAGATTCAACAGAAAGTGGAAAAGTTCAAGTTCTTTCAATGAGGGACATTACCAAAGTTCAGGTGTGAATGGTGGTGGGTTTTTCTGAAAGAAACCCTGGGTAGGAGAGAGGGAAGTGGCATAAATAGGGAGGGAGGAAGGTATGAGTGAAGTCACTTCCCTTAAACGATAGCTCCATCCATTGCCATACAGTGGATTTGCCATCACAGGAACTATAAATTAACTTTGAGCCATCATCTGAAAATCAAATTGGTTCTAATATGCTTCTAAAAGGTAGTCCAATTTCAACTACATTTTATTGGTCATTTAAATCCATATATTAGATAAATAAAATGCTATGCAACATTTCACAAGGATAGGGGTTAGTTACCATGCTAACAAAATATTTCTGGGCCTTTCATACTAACATTACAGAATCACAGAAAGTCAATTGTTAAGGTTCCTTTCAGTTGCATTTAAACCTGCTGCCTTATCACACTTTTTTTCCCCTCCACAAGATTCAAAATGAGGGATACTACTATGATTAATGGTATCAACAGTTTCACTGGATACCAGCAGTAATTTATAATTGGGTTGCTTATCTTTACCTAATACTTTGGTATCTCCTCTTATCAGTACTGTCTCTTAACTGACCAAATTTCCATAGTTCTTCAAAGAGAAATTTTAATAACTTACCTGTTATCTCGATACTTTGAAGAAAAATGACACACATATACATATACACAAAGATAATTGAGTTAGGTTCAGAGTTTCCTCTTTTCCTTTCTGATAATTCTTCTATGTTTATAACATTATTCACATGACCAGATCAGGGAGGGGACCATAGTTTTGTCAAAGAACGTCAACATGAGAGGAGGGGACCTGTGCTTACTCACTGTAACAGTTCTCTAGCCATCACACTGTCCTGCCCTGCTTTTTTGGTCTCCTGCCAGCCTCAGCTATGCTATATAATATATGCTATATAAATGCCACCATAACTGATGGCTGACTGCTCTCACATCTCTTGCAGGGGTTGGTGGGGAACTTATGTCTGGCCCTGCTGTGGAGATCACAGATAGAGCTTTCTGGGTGATGATGAGTGGTCCCCTCTCCCTGTACCACTGGCACCTGACTTGAGAGGTCCCTTCCTAAAATCTAAGCTGAATTGGTCCTAGGAGCCAGAACTGTGGGTTACAGCTCTGCCTATGACTTACACTAGAATGAATTAGAATAAGAGAGTAGAACTACTATTATCAATTATCACACGCTATAGTCATATACATCTAAAAAAAAGAAACAAATATGAATCCAATAAATAGCCTAATTCATATATGCAAAAGGCCATCATCCTTCTAAAAACATCCTACAAGGTAATTTCATCAAACTATTTCATCTACAAATTAAGCTGTTAAAAGTTATACTCTCATGTCTCATTACAGTATAGAAGTAACTACTGTAGGTTACAGTAGCAACTCAGGTAGACCTCTCCTACTAAGCTGGAAAGGCTTACCATACTAAGGGAGCCAGGGGAGATACCCCCATACAAAATAAATGCTAACGGGGGAGAAAATGTGGGGAACTATCCTTCCTAGAGTAGTGCAGTGGATACAGAGTGCCAGCCCTGGAGTCAGGAAGAATACTCATCATGTGAAGGGAATGACTTTTCAATAGCTTTTAATACCTAATGGCAACTGAGGCTATTGCTACAATTGAATCTCTATGCTAAACCAGGAAAGTTATTAAACTATAAACTAAAAATCTCTTATTATTGCCAGAGACAGAGAAAGAAAGGCATAGCAATGCAGGCTAGCACTGGGCACACTTGTCCTCAAATGTGAAACTGACTGATAACTTTTAGAAAAAAGTATTTGGCCTAATTTCATTACTGATACTTCTAATGTTTCCAGAGCAGAAACTCTAGAAAGATAAATCAGTTCTTCTTATGACACCAAAAGAAAAAATATGCCACATGGTGGCACTCTACATACATACTTATTTACATACTGTGTTTCCCCGATAATAAGACACTGTCTCATTATTTTTTTTTTTGGACAGAAAAACACCAGAGGGCTTATTTTCAGGGGAGGGCTTATTTTAATGAACATTGACAGCAATTTTAATTAACAGGTAAATGTGAACAAAAAAATGTACCTTTATTCAATAAGCAAATCACTGGGGAAGAACAGGATGACGCGCTCACTGCTACAGCTCTGATTGGATGCAGCTCGGAGCGCGGCATGCGTTTCACCCGGGGGGGGGGGGACGGTGCATACAGAGGGTACCGTAATATAGCGTGTAGCGCAGGGGATCACCTTCACTACAGTAGCAATCTCAATAGGGCTTATTTTCGAGGAATCTTACACAGTAAGGGGAGGGCTTATTTTCAGGATAGGTCTTATTATTGGGGAAACATGGTAGTAGGGGATTTTTAAATCTTAATGCCTTTTTACTCCTAACTTCATTTAGGTTGTCAAGAGAGGTAGAACCAAAGTTAGTCATGTATTTGTAACCATCCTGTATTTAATATTTCCAACTATTTTGAGACGTAATACAAGAAAAACAATTAATTCCATTAATTCTCACACATTTTCCCCTTGTTTTAAAACCAATATGCCTTAAAATTTGCAATGGCTTTTAGCAACAATGATCCTAGATGCCTTAGACCATGTTGTGAAATGGAATCTTTTTTCTGAAGTTGAGGACATGTGATAAATAAATAGGGGGTATAAACATAATATAATGAAATACAACTACTGAAGTTAAAGGTTATGACATTTTCTTTTCTCATAAGAAATTATTTCAGGGGGATGGAGTCAAGATGGCTGAGCTGAAGCAGGAAATTCCAAGAGCTCCCCCTCCAACCACCTCCAATACCTGTAAAATATGACTCTAAACAAATTTTAGAGCTACAGAAGCCATAAAGTGACAGAAAGAAACAAATATCCTGCTGATGGCAGCCTGGCAGGCTTACAGGAAAGGTCTATTGTACTAAGCTGGGGGCTGAGCACAGTGTCCCCATGAGCCGGGGTTCTGGCCCCAAGGAAGCCCCTACCAGCTGCAGCCAGAGTACACTCCAGGAGAGTGAATCACCAGCAGCTATGGCAGTTTACAAACTTCTCAACCCATAAATGCCAAAGAGAAAGTAAAAGGTCAGTAGGGAACTCTACTTGAACTTGGTCAGAAGAATGCAGTCTGGCCCCTGCCCCCAGGGCAAGAAGTGGCGGAAGACCAGCGGCTGCAACTGCTGCTGCCTCAGCTGGCTCCAGAGCTCCTGGCCTGCAGACCCTAGGGGGCCCAAGCGACCATTCAGAGGGTAAATTGCTCTTGCTTTGACCTGCTTGGATCTGGGTCACTGTCTTGGGCGGTGGTCCTGGGGTGTGAAATGCCAGTGTGCCAGTGTGGTGTCTATAGAGAGGGCGCCCTCCTCAGACCTCTGACAACATTTGTGAAAACCTCAGCAATTTGGGACAAAGCTCTCCACTCTGGAAACAGAGTTCTACTGTGGCAAAGAGCTCAATAGTCAAGTAATTGGCTGCCAAAATGAGCAAGCAATGGAAGCACAAACAGACAATAGAATCCTTTCTTGGGGACAAAAAGGATCAAGGCATGGAGTGGGAGAAAGACATCAAAGTCAGAACTCCTGCATCAAAAGACTCCAAGAAAAATATGAATTGATTACAGGCCATGGAGGAGCTCAAGAAGGATTTTGAAAATCAAGTAAGAGAAGTGGAGGAAAAATTGGGAAGAGAAATGGGAATGATGCAAGAAAATCATGAAAAGCAAGTCAACAGCCTGCTAAAGGAGACCCAAAAATATACTGAAGAAAATAACACCTTAAAAAATAGACTAATTCAAATGGCAAAACAGGCCCAAAAAGCTAATGAGGAGAAGAATGCCTTAAAAAACCAACTTGCCAGATGGAAAAGGAATTTCAAAAACTCACTGAAGAGAATAATTCCTTCAAAATTAGATTGGAGCAAATGGAAGCTAATGACTTTTTGAAAAAATCAAGATACTATAAAATAGATACAAATGAAAAAATAGAAGGCAATGTGAAATATCTCATTGGAAAAACCACTGAAAATAGATCCAGGAGAGATCATTTAAAAATTATCGATCTACCTGAAAGCCATGATCAAAAAAAGAACCTAGAGGGGTGACCAGGTAGCACAGCGAGTAAGAGCACCGGCCCCAGTGTCAGGATGACCTGGGGGATCGAATCTGGACTCAGACACTTAGCATCCACCCAGAAACATCTGGCCGTGTAACCTTGAGCAAGTTACTTAACCCCAATTACTTTAAAAAAAAAAAAAAGAAAAAGAACCTAGAAATCATCCTTCAAGAAATTCTCAAGGAAAATTGTCCTGATGTTCTAGAACCAGAGGGCAAAATAGAAATTGAAAGAATTCACTGATCACCTCTTGAAAAAGATCCCAAAAAGAAAACTCCTAGGAATATTATAGCTAAATTCCAGAGTTCCAAGGTCAAGAAGAAAATACTGCAAGCAGTCAGGAAGAAACAATTTGAGTATTGTGGAAACACAATCAGGATAACACAAAATCTAGCAGCTTCTATATTAAGGGATCAAAGGGCTTGGAATATGATATTCCAGAGGTCAAAGGAGCTAGGACTAAAACCAAGAATCACCTACCCAGAAAAACTGAGTATAATTCTACAGGGAAAAATATGGTCACTCAATGAAATAGAGGACTTTCAAGCATTCATGATGAAAGAACCAGAGCTGAACAGAAAATGTGACTTTCAAATATAAGAAGCAAGAGAAGCATGAGATAGTAAACAGGAAAAAGAAATCATAAGGAACTTGTTAAAGTTGAACTATTTATATTCCTACATGGAAAAATTATAATTGTAACTCATAAGACTTTTCTCAGTATGAAGATAGTTGAAGGGAATACACACACACACACACACACACACACACATACATATATATGTATAGGAGGATGTATGTATATACAATTATATATATGAGGGTGGGCATTTCTATGTTTGTGTATACATAGACAAAGGCACAGGATGAGCTGAATATAAAGGAATGATATCTAAAAAATTAAAATTAAGAGGTAAGACAGGAATTTATTAGGAGAAGAAAGGGAGCAAAAGATTAGGGTAAATTATCTCATGTAAAAGAAACAAGAGAAAACTGTTACAATGGAGGGAAGAACAAGAAGGTGAAAAGGAATGGAATAACTTGATTCTCATCGAATTTGGCCTAAGGAAGGAATAACATACACACTCAATAGGGTATCTTACCCTACAGGATAATAGGAGGGTAGGGGATAAGAGAGGGAATGATAGAAGGGAGGGCAGATTGTGGGAGAGGGTAGTTAGAAGCACATACTTTTGAAAAGGGACAGGGTCAAAGTAGGAAATAGAATAAGTGGGGCGGCGGGATAGGATGAAGGGAAATATAGTTAGTCTTTCATAATATATCCACTATGGAAAAGTTTTGCATAACTACACATGTACAACCTATACTGAATCGCTTATCTTCACAGAAGGGGTGGGTGACAAGGGAAGAAGGGAAAGAATCTGGAAATCAAAGTTTTAAAAACAAATGTTTAAAAAATTCACTGGGGCTGGTGCTCTTACTCGCTGTGCTACCTGGCCACCCCAAGAAATTATTTCTTATGAGACAAGCAACTTTATAACTGAAACCAAGTGGAATGACTAGAGAGTTTTTGACTGGCAGAAAAGGCTTTGACTATGAAAGAACCAAAATCTTACTATACTTTTAAGCTTTAAAAACTCCAGGAGTACACATACTAGAAGCTTAAAAAAACAACATTTGACATTTGATTTAAATTTCTTTCATACATATTTTTTTTTGTGCACATTGAACAATAATTTCAATTTTAGCAAAATGGAGTACTTTGTCATTACATATCATGTGTGACAGTTTCTGAGTGACAATTTTTCAAACCCATAGTTTGGGGCCTATTGATTAGTCATCTTGGTCACCTGATCGCCATTAGGTTGTTTTCTTATGGGATCACATCAAAACTGTCATGTATGTATTAAGATGTTTGGATGACCTTAAGGCTAGAATTTCAAATGCAATCTTTTCAGTCACTGAGCAGCAAGTGATGAAAGTTTTTGCTAAATTCAAAAATCGACTAGACTGAAATATAACACAAGAGGGTAGGTATGTTAAATTTTAATTAAAACAATATTTAATAATTTAAATAATTAACTTTTCAAATGTTTTCTGAATGGGTTTTAGCATTTTTACTTGTGAAGTAATTAAAGCTTAAATCAACACTAAGGCTTTTGGGACACCCTATAAAGTAATAGGAAAGAGGTTATGGGAACTGGACAGAATAGGTGTTTCATTGGCATAAGGGATTTCCTGGCAAGGAAATTCTCTCTACCTTCTCTGTGACTTACAATCTTAAAGAATTATCTTGGACAGCAAAACAAGTTAATGACTTATCCAAAATCACAAGACTATATGGGTTACAGACAAAACTTGATCCCAGCTCTTCCCAGCTCAGTGGCCAGCTCCTGATCCATTAGGTCATACTGCTTCTCAAGGATATAAGTTAAATACTTGACTGATTGAAGTTATTGTTTAAAAATAAGGGCAAAAAATAGATAAGAAAGGTGAATCATTTTTTTTGCATGCTTAACCTAATACAATTATATACTTGCAAACTAAATAGGATACAATTCTTTACTCTTTTAAAGAAACCAGCACGGGGGTTAGAAGTTAATTTTACTTTCCTGAGACTAGTCAATTCAAAAAGTTCTGAAATGAAAAGAAAATAAACCACTGAGAAGTGATACTGTATTTGATTTCAAAATAATATTTCTACTATTTATTTATGCAACCAAATCATCATGCTTTAGTTGCTTGATAAATAAGATGCTTTCATAATTCATCTCATTATAGATATACACACACGCATATACACAAATATTAATACAATAAACATTTGGAAGGGAACATTACACAGTAGAAAGAGCATTGGCTGGTCCTTAGTTAACTCATCTGTTTAAAAAAATATATATTGGACCAGATGATCTCTAAATCTATGAATATTTCCATGCTGTTGAAGTATCATATGTATGGATGCACCATTTCATGAATCATGTTTAAAAAAAAAAAGGATACATAGGAACCCACCTGAAGAGTCCTGCTAAGAAAAATAATTTCATTTCCTAGCATAATAAAAAACTGTACAATTATCAATGAGTTTTGGGATTTTATTCTGCAAGAAAAGAAATGTTATCCATAATTCTAAATTTGTCATTTGCTGAATATGTATCTCCCGTCTTCATGCTTTTCCATATACTGTTTTCTTATGGCTATGACGTTATCTACTTCATCTCCATATACTGACATTCTACCTGTTTTTCAAGGTCCATCTCAAATGCTACCTCCTCCCTGAAAACCCTAGCCAAACTAGATCTCCTCTACCCTCTGAACAATTACCACACATTGCCTCGTACTGTAATTGCTTATATAGATGCATAATCTTCACTATCATAAACCTTTTAAAGACAAGAACATTATCTTCTAAATAATATCACCAAGAATGCTTAGAACAGTGCTTAAAACATACAAGGTACTCAATAGGTACTTGTTTAATGAATGTTTGTTCCCAAAGGTAAGAAAAATAATCTCACTTCTTAGCTAGTCCACAAGCGATATAATAGGTCTCAAATACAATGCTAAAGATACATGAGGTTTCTCACTTGTTGCTGAATAAATTCTACTGCTTATACCAAAGAAAACAAACTGAGAAGGTTAAACAAACACATCTGAAAATGAAAAAAAAAAGAATTTTTTAAAAATCTTTCAAAATTTCCACTTATTATGAATAAGTCAAACTGATGTGTGGCAAGTAGGAATGCATAATTTCATGAGCTTTATATACTACCCAACAAACCCAATTTTCTTACTGTATAACTGCATAAGGATGGCTTGGTCAGTTATATTATGGCATGTTCTTGTGAATTCCAACAAAGTGGCTAGCTGTACTTTTGCCTCCATATAATCCTACAAAGCTAAGCTTATGCAATAAGGGAATGAGAGTTAATTTATCAAACATATTGTAATATTATCTTCAATGCTCATCTCCTTTTCTCTGAGGGAAAAACTAAGATCCAGAAAAATAAATGGCACAAATAAAGGTCAGTGAGAAAGTTACTGATAGCAGGAGCCCAGCTATCTATCCTTAGCTGCACCAGGAATACGAAGACTCTTTTAGCTGGAACATCTAGTGCATTGGCTAGTGTTACATCATCATAATTAATTATCCATATGGGACTCATCAATTTTGCCTTCTGAACATTCTTTACGATAAAAAACAACCAATATTATTTGAATGATTCTAACAAGATTTCTGAATGTTTCTGTTCACAACCCAAAAGCATCTCCAACAACACATTACCAACTTGAGTCGTTAACTTTCCATTACTCAGAACTTCTTTACACATGAGAACTATTCTCAGATGGTTGTAAAATAAAGTCACGTTTGTTTTATTTAATAGACTAGAAAAACTGCAAGACACATCTTTCTGTTAGCAGGGGCTTTAGGTTCAATGTTAAACATCCAACCATGGTTCCACTGAAATAAAGGATAAAAGTACAATTCATGATCTGTCACATATGAAAAGAAAACAAATGAGCATGGGAAATAATGTTCTCTGGGTCATTTGGGTGTAGAGCTATGCATCTGTTCTCTGTTTATTGTTTTTAAGTCATAAATGGCTTCCTTTAAAAGTACTGCCAATACGAGCAAGATGAGAAAAAACAACAGGCAAAATTTTCATTGCCAAGAAATGGGAGTTGAAACTCAAACGTGCATGACAGGAACTTCAATTTTCTAATAAGACTGTAAACTACCAGTGCAGTTGAATAAATAAGTTCACTGACTTCTATGTCTGTGATTTCATCTAGCTCCTCGAAAGGAATAGGCTAACAATAGTTCAGAGTACTTACTGGAACATGAAAAAGACTGAAAAGAAAAAAAAAGTTACATAAATAAAAGAATGTGTACACACATACATATTTCTTACATTTCTTCCTTTACAAAATAAATATCTACAATGTAGACTATATTCTATACACAAATGAATCTATGATTTAATCAGGAAGATTATTTCCTCCAATGATGCAGGTCATAACTTGTCTCTCACTGATCCATCTTGGGCCAGTACTGTTCATGTTGTGCCATAAATTAGCCACATGGGATCCACCAAACATGCTGGTGGGCATTATTAGCTTTTTCCTGACACAGAAGATGTAGAGAAGGGGAAGGGAAAAGAAGAAATAGTAGAAAGGGAAGCCAAATCTACAGCAGGATATTGGGGGTGAGGCAGGGTTCAGGTGGACAGGCAAGTTGGGAATAGGGAACAGGGATTTCTACAATGATAGCCAGGGAAAGAGGTCACCCCTGAGGAATGAACCCAGGCAGAGTATCTATCAGTGGTTGGAGAGAAGTTTGAATTGTGGAAGACACAAGATTATGTTGTGTAGATCCTCCCTTGAGCTTCTACTTGGCAGTATATGGCGGTGAGTATATGAGCCTTTTGGGAGGCTCCAGGAGAAATGCCTCCAATGCATGGTCAGGAAACTTAGGTGTCTTGCTTGCACGGAAGAACTTGAGAGGCAGAAGGTAGAATAGGTCTCGTCCCCAGAGAATGTAGGGGCAATTAAAAATATACTGGGGCAGGATCTCACTGAAGGAGTGATAAGGGGGTCATGTGACCCTCCCCCCAACATGAGACTAGTGGAGGAGAGGCCCAGGAAACCAACAGTCATATAAGTGTAAAGGTTTTATGTCCCAGTTTTGCTGTAGCTCTATTAATAATAGTTATTTTCCTTTGTTATCTTTGCCAATCTGATAGATATGAAGGGGAACCTTAGTTGTTTAAGTTTTCATTTCATTTCTCTAATTATTAGTGATTTTGACCATTTTTAATGACTGTTGATAACCTACATTTCTTCATTGCGAATTCCCTGCTCATATTTTTTGACCATTTATCTACTGAGGAACAGCTATTGCTCTTACTAATTTGAATCAGGTCATTATATGTCTTATCTATGACAACTTTATCAGAGACACCTGCCATGAGAAAAAAATCTTCTGAGTGAGTTGTTTCTATTAATTGATCTGGTCTTATTTATGCAAAAACTTTAATTTTATATAATCAAAACTGTCCATTTAAATCTTCAGTGATCTTATCCCTGGCTTGGTCATGAACTCTTCCCTATTTAAGATTTTAAAGGGTGTTTTCTTCCTTGCTCCTCTAATTTATGATGTCACCTTTGATATCCTTTATTTATCTATTTCGGGTTTGATTGTGGTCTATATTATGAGACACTGATCCAAATCTAACTTCTTTCTGACTGCTTCCTAGCTTTCTGAGAAGCTTTTTGTCAAAGATTTTGAGATTTGATACAAGCAGCACAGTATCATCCTCAAACTGAAGCATATGGAAAACATCAACATCTCCAGGGTAACCAATATCATCTTGAACTCTATTGTATCTTCTCCATCACAGCAGTCAACATCTTTTGTGAACATGTCTTTTTTACCCAATAAGGGCATCTAGGAGGTGAAGTGGATAGAGTGTCAGGTCTAGAGTCCAGAAGACTCATCTTCCTCGGCCCAAATTTGGCCTCAGAAAGTTAGCAGGCAAGTAGCTTAACCCAGTTTGCCTCAGTTTCCTCATCTGTAAAATGAGCTAGAGAAAGAAATAGCAAAATACTGCAGTATCTTTGCCAAGAAAACTCCAAACAAGGTCATAAAAGGTCAGACACAACTGAAAACAACTAAACAACAACTAACAGGAGAAGTCTTTGGCTACCATGTCCATTTGCTTCTGTATGTTTTGTATTGAATCTGCTCCACTGACCTACCTCTCTTTTTTTAAACTAGTACCAGATGGTTTTGATTACAGCTTTGTAGTATAGTTTGAGATCTTGTGCTCCCTTCCTTCCATTTTTTTCATTATTTCTGTTGAGATTCTTGACATTTTGTTTGTCCAAATGAATTCATTATTTTTTTTATAGCTTTGCAAAGTAATTATTTGTTAGTTTGATTGCTACATCAATGGATAAGTACAATTTTAATGATGATGATAATGTTGACAGGAACATTTATGCAATACTTGGAAATTTGCAAAACACTTTACAAATAATACATTATTTTATCCTAACAGCAATCCTGGGAGACAGGTGCTATCATTTTCCTCATTTTACAGATGAGGAAGAAGATCAAGTGACTTGCTCAAAGTCACACTGCTAGTGCCTGAGCAAGATTTGAACTCAGGTCTTTCTGACTCCAGCTCTAGTACTCTATCCACTGTGTTACCTACCTATCTAGGTAACACTGTCCTTTTTAATATATTGGCATGGCCCAAATATGATCAATTCATAGTTTCCCACTTATTTAGGTCTGACTTAATTTTTATGGAGGGTTCTGTGGTGGTATTCATATAGTTCCTATTTGTATCCTGATATGCAGACTCCCCAGTATTTTATGCATATTACAGTTATTTTGAATAGAATTTTTCTTTCTATCTCTTCCTGATAGGTTCTTTTGATAACATACAGAATAACTGATGATCTGTATGGGCTTATTTTGTATCTGTAACTTTGCTGAATTTGTGATTTTAATCAATTTTAATCAACTTTTTTACCATTCTTTAGGCCATCATATAATCTGAAAAAAAGTTATAATTTTGTTTCTTCTTGACATATGCTTATTCTTTCAGTTTCTTTTTCTTTTCTTTTTTTTTTTTTTGCTACTACTAGCATTCCTAATTTATTTAACAAATTGAGGTTGAAAGACAGAGATAATTCACTAATGAGGAACTGTCAGCTGTATTCTGATATTGACCACCTTGAACTCAGGTACAGAATAAATAAAGTAATGACTAAGTCAAGAAGCAGGATGACAGACATACCAACAGCCCCATAGGCTAGATGTAAGATGATAATTTTTAAAATGCTACAAAAAAAATAAGTTTCCCTGAGCTCTATAACATGTAGTGTGATAGAAAGTATGAAAGGGCAGTCTTCATTATTTTATTTCTCTTTCATTATGTTTTTTTCCTATGTGTAGATGGTTAGATCAAACTCAAACAGTTATGGATCTCCTGCAGAAAGAAAGCTCTGCAATGTTCTGGGACTTGATCCTCAAAAAAGAAACAGTCAGAGAACATCAACATCCCTAAGGAATCTTTCTTCAACTTGGACATCTTATATGATGCTGGTCTATACTTTATATGAGCATATCTCTTTATAACATGCCTTACCAAAGGACCACCTATTGAATACCAATGTAAATCCAATGACGAATGGATCTCAGTCATGGGACACTATGGTCTCCAAATAAATGGAGCTGAGGATCACCAGAAGGAAAATGTAGAGGCACATGGTGGGGATGAACAGGTTGTAACATATTATAAGGAGCACAGCACTTACAGTCAGAAGATCTGAATTTCAATCCTATCTCAGATACTTACTAAATGTATGACCATGGACAAGTCACTTGAACTCTGTAAGCCTGAATTTTCTTATCTATTAAACGAAAATAATACCTACCTATTCTGTGGTTGTGAGGTTCAAATGAGATGCTGATGTGTGTGTGTGTATGGATGTATATATGTATATACAAACATACACACAGTGCTTGGCAAACTTTAGCTATTATCAGAAAGAAAGAAATATACAAAAGCAATTGTATAAAGGATGTCAAAAATACTTCAGTTCATCATGTAGTGAAAGTGAAGAACAATCAATGGATTGTCCATGTGCTCCACTAGTATTCTATCATTGTCAAGAGAGGTGAACCCTTTACGGTCAACTTATGGAAAAAGAGGGATTAAAGTGACCTAAAATAGCCAGGCATGGATGGGTTGTCATCTACATTGTCAGAAGAGAATTTCCATATTGATCCAAATAGATCTACTGGAATTCTAGAGAGCACTTTTCTTTCCCCATTCCATCACAAACCCAGGAATTTTTCTGATGTCTACAGGTCCCTTGACCACACAGTAGCAGAGCCTAGCCCTTTAAACATCTCTCTCTTCCCTGAGAATGTTTACACTGCCCTAACGAAGATAGGCTTCAATACTTTGCTTTGCCCAAAAGTGTTGTTATGTAATGTACATGATGTACTTCGACCTTGTTATGTCAAGACAAGTAGTAATACACAATTAACCCATTTCCAACTGAATTAACTTCAGCTGTAGGCTCCAAACCATTAGACTGTAACTGTTCCATATTGTACACCTACATATATTACACATATGTAGTACTACATTTTCACTTGGGTGCAAATCAAACTGTTAAAACACAACAGAAAAAAGCTTTACTGGGAAAATGTGGTTTAAAAGTCAGTTACTGTTTATTCACTCAATGACAGATTAAGTGTCAAACAACATTTTTTATTTGTTTGTTTTGCTTTTATGTGAACTGTGATTTCACTCATGTAGGAGGCTCCCTCTGCAACATACAGTCTTAGTTACCTGACCCACAGAGAAGGTAAGTGAGTGGCCCAGGTCACTGCCAGCAGTTGTCAAACTGACCTGACTCCAAAGCCAGCTCTTTAGCCACTGCCTCTGATATAATAATATCAGCTCTAGAAGAATGGCTATAATGCCAATATCCCATTTCCTGAGCAGCTCAAAGAGGAAGCAGAAAGACAGAGCTAGCCACTTTTACATGTGGTCACAAAATATTGTGAAAAAGGTAACAATTTCAGGTGTGTATATTTATATAGATTCTGTTGTGCCTATTACATAATCTAGTATTTTAATATGTTGGGTAACATATTTAAATGCTGGTTAACATAACTAAACAATCATTTCTCACATTATGGAGTTTCAAAAAAATAAGATGTTACTGTTATTTTTATCACTATTCTGAACAGATGATTATTTTAAAATGTATAAATGTGAACCAAATGTTAATTTCAAATGGTGAACAGCAAATCTAGGAAATACAAAAACATGTGTGATGCCTAAGGCCTTCACCTCAAACAGAGCACAACAAAGCAGAGACAAAAATTTCATTATGTGACCACTATGAGTCCAACAAAGTCCTAATTGCATAATTGGTTTATATTCCTCCTTGGTCCCTCAAGACTTCTCTCCTTCACTAATAACCTAATACTTTTGACCATTCTATTTTACAACTGAGGAAACAGTTTCAGAGAGGTTAGCTAGTTTACCCAAGAACAAATACACTTACTAGTTGCATGACCCTGGGCAAGTCATTTAACCCTGTTTGCCTGAGTCTCTTTATCTATAAAGGAGCTGGAGAAGGAATGGTATCTTTGCCAAGAAAATGCCAAATGGGGTCATGAAGAGTGGGACATGACTGAAATGACTGAACTATAATAACAAAAGTACAAAAAGGACTGAAACCTAAATCTTGTGTCTCTTTCCCCATTAGAATGTGAACTTGAAAGGAAGGCCTGCTTTTTGCCCTCCTTCATATCCCCAGTGTTTAGCAAACTGCTCCACAAATAATAAGTGTTTTATAAATGCTTGTTGAATTGACTCAACTCCAAATCCAGTAAACTATTTTCCATCATCATCCTCCCCAAATCATTAGGTTTAGGGACAAGAATACAGGATGTGGGTAACAGTCAGGTTAAAATTCAGAAATTACACTTCTATGAATACACAATATAATATAAATAAAAGTTGCATTAAAAACGTGCCCTATCCAGAACACTAGGCAAAAACTATGAAGTAATTTATTTTTAGTTCCTTCATCTGACCTCTTTGGGAACGATGTCTCTCCTTAAAAAGCACCCCATTTGCTAATGGCATTTCCTATTCCATGCTCTATTCTATTTAGTGCTTTAATGCCAGTTAAATGTCAGTCTTCCTTAACTAATAAGTGGTAAAAGTTTATGACATTGCCACTTTCATAAATAATCAGATTTTAATAAAGAATTCTCAAAATCATGCTGTGCCTTTTAAAAACCAAAGAATGGACTTTCAAAGGTTCAATGTCCAATAAAAGAAAGACATAGAACAGAAAGACATGTAGATACTCCTCAAATTGCCTTGGACTCCTCTTAAGGGAGATCCTGATATTATCTAATCCATTTTCTGAGTAGCTCAGAGAGATGAGATAAGAAGCCAGATGATGGAGCTCCCCAATTATCTATACTGAAGTCCCTCAGAGGCAAAACAGAAACTCCAGTCTAGAATTACAGGCTCTCCACAATCCACCTCATTTCATGTACTTCCCTTCACACATTTCACATGCCAGTCACGCTGGATTACTAGCTATTCCTTGATATCCTCCTCCGTTCTCTTCCCTCCATGAATTTGCTTCAGCCATCTCCCTTTATTGTAATGACTACCCATCCTCACATCTCTAACCTATTGAAATTCTCTTTCCCTCTGCTTCCATAAAGCTAGCCCTAACACCAGTCCAAACAGAAATTATTCCCTCCCTTCCCAGTCTCTACCTTTCTCTTAATTCTTCTATGCATTTATTACATTCAAATTCATATTTTAGTTACTAGTGTAAATATCTAGAAACATAAAGTCTGTGAACTAGGAAGGAAGCATTCTTAAATTGAGGTGTTCCCTATCACAAATGAAATTATGAAGTACAATATGAACTGGGAATGAGTAATTAACCACTGTGGTGATTCCCATTGCTTTTTTACCATTTGGGAGACAAACATTTCAGAGTGAGGAGGGGAAAAGTCACTTTGATTTGAAAAGGAACAGTGTTGGAACTCTGGCTCTGCCAGTGAGAACCTGGGCAGGTCATTGTAATGGGAATGTAAATTTTAAAGATCTTCCCTGCCCCTAGGCTAAAGTGCACCTGGAGCCTGGGGTGGGAGGCTTATTTTTCAGTAGATACTTCTTGATTGGCCAATGAGTCAATAAGGTTGTTACAGTCTCTGAGCCAGGAGGCTATATAAGCCCTGATGTGTAGCTTTGTTTTGGGGCTCACTTTGAGAAGTGTTCTGTGATTTGATCTGGATTCTGGGAAGCTGTTGTCCAGAGTCCCCCGGCTTTGAAAAACCCAGATGTTGAAACCCAGATGTTGATTGGGTATGGATGTAATGGTTGGACAGTTTGGAAATCTGTCTACTTGATCTGTTTCTGTCTTGATAATTCTGTCTGTGTATTCTGAAGTTCGGGGTGCTGACCTCTTTCCCCTGAACTAGGTAAACGATACATTTTTTTTTTTAAGCAATCGGGGTTAAGTAACTTGCTCAAGGTTACACGGCCAGTTAATTCTGGGTGTGGTGCTGAGTGTCTGAGCCCGGGATTCGATCTCCAGGTCGTCCCAACACTGGAGCAGGTACTCCTACTCGCTGAGCCACCTGGCCGCCCCTAAGCAATTGGGGTTAAGTAACTTGCTCAAGGTTACACGGCCAGTTAATTCTGGGTGGGTGCTAAATGTCTGAGCCCGGGATTCGATCTCCAGGTCTTCTCAACACTGGAGCCGGTGCTCTTACTTGCTGTGCTACCTGGCCGGTGCTCTTACTTGCTGTGCTACCTGGCCGTCCCTAAACAATACATTTTTGACTGATTAAAGTAAGCTTGTTAACCCATTTTGAGTTGCTTTCCTTTATCAAAGCAGATCTAAGAACCTGTGTGAGCAGCCACCCTGGGGACGCTGGGGTGCTTGCTGCTACAGTCATTCAACCTCCAGTTACCTAGCTTTGCTATCTGTAAAATAAGAGGATTAGTCTAGACCAGTGGTGTCAAATTAAAACAGAAATAGGGACCATTGAACCATACATAAGGATCCCTGTAGATCACATACTGACTTAATTTTAAGATGTAATACAATCTATATTTTATTGAATTTTTATTTATTTTGTTAAATATTTCTCACTTAAATTTTAATCTGGCTTAAGTCACACTGGTGAGTAGTATGGATTTCATGCAGCACACAGGCTGTTTGATTCCCCCTGGTCTACAAAAACTCTAAGGTCCCTTCCAACTCTAAAGCCATGACCCTAAGGGTGTTTAGATCACAACAACAAGACTGATAATCTGAGGTGCAATTGAGAAGGGATCTGTGAAGCTTCAAGAGGTCAAGGATCTCTGCAGGTGCTTCTGGTCATAACAGTCATTGCTAGTCTTGTTGGATGTCAAACTAACAGTCAACAGAAACATGAAAAAATTTAACCAGGGTTGAGGATTTTCCATATGGAAAAATACACTGACACAGGAAGTGCCTTCAACTAAAGCCCAGAACATGTTAATAAGCAACTGTACTGTAATGCTCAACTAAATGGTTCATTTCAATTACCCCACTCAAAAAAAAAAAAATTTGGAACATCTCAGATTATTTAATTCTATGGGGAAAGAATGTGACCCTTGTTCTTCAGACCTGAGATCTCTACAGAGTTAATTAGGCTCTGGTTACATTTATTCAAATTTAGGTGGAATCTCTTCCTCCATAAAGTCCTACACAAAGCCACTAAGACACAGATCTGGCCATGGCATTCTGCTGCTCAAAAACCTTCAGGGGATACAAGTAATTATCAGATAAAATGTAACTAAACCTGGAGTCCACAGCCCTCTTCAATTTGGCTCCTATTTATCTTTTGAACCTTGTTTTTCCTCTTTTCCATTCTTCTTGTATTGTATGTTGTCTTCAAATTAGACGAGTTCTTTTCCTGTTGTATCCTGGCCTATGTATTGACAGGGGCTATATCTCCCATGTCTGGGATACCTTCCCTCTGCATTGCATCGTTTCAAATTCATTTCTTCCTTCAAGGCTCATCATGCTTTCTCCTCCTCAACTGAAGCCTCCCTGAATCCCAACCCCCCACTCCACAGCTAGACTGATCAAAATCCTTCTCCCTCCCTCCTTTGCTTTCCTTCTTCCTTTACTTATGTATGTCCCCTATTAGTTTGTAAGCCACCTGATGACAGAGATTGTGATTCTTTTCATCCTTATATCTCCCAGTATTAAGCACAGTGGCCAGGACAAAATAGATGCTTAATAAGTGTTTGCTGTTGAACTGTACTGATTCATTTATAGAGTACATCTCAAAAGCTACAATAATGAAGGGTAGATTAAAACCATATGAACTTTTTAACATGAAGGGGGGGGAAACCCTCTTGCAGTCATGCTTACTCAGAGGCAGAGGAGTAGAGTGGCTAAAGAACTGGGCATGAGCTGGACTTCTGCCTCAGACACTTACTAGTTATCTGTTCTGGGAAATTACCTTCACTTCTCTGGACCTGTTTCCTCATTTACAAAAGGATGGCTCCAGATTTGAGGTCCTCTAAGGTCTCCTCCAGCTCAAAATCGATGATCCAATTAACTTTTTCCCCCAGGTCCCAATCCGAATTACTACAACAAACTGGTTTCGTTTTTTTGGGTTTTTTTGGTTTTGTTTTTGTTTTTTTTTGCATCAAGGGCAATGGAACCACCGTGCTTGAACATGAATATCACAGACCCTGCAGAGCTTACAGACAACTGTGGAAGGCCCTGAATCCCAAGGAAAAGTCTGAATTTTACTCAGGAGACAAAAGGGTTATTAAATATTTTAGAGCAGCTGGTGGCACAGTGAATACACCGCCGAATCTGGAATCAGGAAGACCTGACTTCAAATCTAGACTCAGATACTTACTGGCTGTGTGACCCTGGGCAAGTCACTTACCCCTATTTGACTCACTTCCCTTATCTATAAAATGAGCTGGAGAAGGAAAGGGCAAACCATTCCAGTATCTTTGCCAAGAAATCCCCAAAATTCATTGAAGCCAACTGAAAACAACTAAACAATAATATTTTTGAGCAGAGAAGTGACATTATAAGAAAGATTACCTAGAAGCATTATGAAAGATGGGTAGAAGGGAGGAGAGAGTTAAAGTAGGAAGACTGCTTCAACTGAGGATGTTAAGTGGTTTGCTAGTCTTAAACCACGGACCATTAGAGAATGAAATTCTGAGAGACACTTTAACTACAGAATAAACAAGAATCAGTAAAAGCTAGGATGAGACAGGAAGTAGAGGAAATAAAGATATTGCCAGAGTTTCAGACAAGGAAAACTGAGTAAATGATAGTACAACTGAAAGAAATAATAAATTATAAGGAGGCAATAGTTGAGATGAAAGATAAACTTGGTTTAGAATCCCATGAATTTGAAGCAACAGTGGAACTTCCAAATGCAAATAACAATGAGGAAAAAGAATTAGATTTCATATGGGTAAGAGACAGGGGGAGGCAGTCAAAATACAATTTTAACATTAAGAATCTTGGAGGTTTAAACAATACTGGGAAATAGTAGGGTTATTAAATTCAAGTAAGGGGATATGACTAAATGGAATGGAGGTAGTCACTGGAGTTGAAGAGGCTGACAAATTATATGGTTGGATTGTTGACAGGACTGTCAATATGGATAAGAATGGGCGATGGGTCAGAGGAAAAAGACTGAGTCAAGTACTAGTCATTTAAAAAGTGGCAAGAGTGACCTAGGAGTCTAGATGAATGAAAAAGAGATATGACAACGTGGCTCAAATGCAAACACTTCAAGAAAAATTCAAAGGATAATGATAGAGGAATGGTATGGAAGTAGCAACGGGAAATGGAGGATGCCAAGAACCTCCCTAGTCTGGTACAGTAGAAAGAACATTGGTTTGGAGTCAGAAGACCTGAGTTCAAATCCTACTCTTGTGACTTACTACCTTGTGACTTTGTATGAGTCACCTAATGTCTCAGGCCTCACTTTCCCTCAACTATAAATTGAAGGGGTTGGACTAGATGGCCTCTAAGATCTTCTCCAGCTCTACCACACCCCCATCACAGCCCTTGATGTTAAGAGTTTGGAAGAATGGGAAAAGTGTTCTTTAGTGGAACCAGATGCAATGAATATGGTTACCTTGGGAAAAATCCTCATTTCTGTCAGAGAAAGAAAATGGAAGTTCTTGATTGAAAGGATCAAGAATGTAGGCAAATTTGTTAAGAAGAGTAGGCATTCCAGAGGATGCTGAAGAATAGGCTAAGAGACAGTCAATCCAGAATGGTCTTAAAGAAGAATGTGGCTGCTTTTCAGGATAGGGACAAGGGTTCAGGAGATGTTCAAGGTGGTACAGGCATACCTTAGAGATTGTAGGTTTGGACTACCACAATGAAGTGAATATCACAATAAAGCAAGTCAATGAATTTTTTTGGTTTACCAGTGCATATGAAAGGTATGTTTATACTATGTTGTAGTCTATTAAGTGAGCAACAGTAGCATCTCTTAAAAAAATGTATATACCTTAATAAAAAAATATAATATTGCTAAAAATGCTAACCATCAACTGAGGCTTCGGCAAGTCTTAATTTTTTGCTGGTTGCGGTGGGAAAGAGTTCTTGCCTCAATGTTGATGGTTGCTGATTGATGCGTTAGTAGTTGCTAAAAGCTGGGGTGACTGTGGCAATTTCTTAAAATAAGAAAACAATGCAGTTTGCCACAACATTTGATTTTTCCTTTAACTTGAACGTGTAGAGGCCATTATGGGGTTATTAATTGGCCTAATTTCAATATTGCTGTGTCTCAGAAAATAGGGGGCCCCACGGAGAGGGAGGGAGACTGAGAACCACAGTCAGGACACATGTGTCACTGCACAGTTCATTGTCTTACATGGGCATGGTTCATGGTGTCCCCATTAGAACAATAACATCAAAGATCACTGATCACAGATCATTGTTAACAGAAATAATAATAAAAAAGTCTGAAATATTGTGAGAATTACAAAAATGAGACAAGAGACACAATGTGAATACATGCTGTTAGAAAAATGGTGCCAACAGACTTGCTCAATACAGGGTTGCCACAAAAATTCAATTTGTAAAAATCACAGTATTTGCAAAATGTAATAAAATGAGGTATGCCTATTTAGGAACATAACTTCCTTAGGTCTAAGGCCGTGAGAGTAGATGACCAAGATTAGGAAGCACCAAATTACTTACTGCTGTGTCACATTCTGTCTGCAGATTTTAAAGAACAGAAGAGTACCAAAGTTAATAAGCCTCAAAGATAGAGATGGAATTTGGAATTCTGGAATTTTGGACTACACCTGCCTAAACCTCAACTCAGGTGATCTTTTTAGCCCTTGACTATGCTGTGGAGATTCCTTTGCTGGTACAAGGACCAAAGGACGGCCCAAAATGAGGCCTGTGTGAAATCTCACCTCAAATGGACTTCTGACTCTTGATCAAGACTGATAAAGGCCTGAGTAACATACTTTGTTCCAGTGTTTTTAATAATGATGTTTTACATGAAAACACGAAATGATTTTTAAGAACTCCCAACTGGACCATTTTACCTTTGATGTTATGCTCATCTCTGATACTGGAACAAATTGCTGAGCATATTACCACCATGTCACAAATAGAATGGCAGTATCAAATGAAGAAGGGCAGAAAAGAGCAGATGATTTAAACAACAAAGACTTTTTCATGAAATTGCCCTTCCTGACAAAAACTGGAGGGGAAGAACACAAGAAATATTGTGTCAGGGATGAATAGTCTCTTTTTCAGTGCTTATAATACACTAATGGATATTTGATTTGTATGTGCACATAAAATAATTTTATAAGATTAATATGTATGAAGCTTGCTCTTTTTTTGTACACATCTACAAATATTATGCTTAAGAGACAATTTGTATTCAAGGTATACAACATAAATATTCCTTCTTAAATAATTATAACTAAAAAGTTGACTCTGGAACCCTAGGGAATAAGTAATTTAGCATACACAAGTTCCATGGATAGCTAAGGATTTCTCTCTTAATTCTTAGCACTTTATAATAAAACCATCTCTAGGTAGAAATTTTTCTAAGATGCATTATTTATTAAACTATCATCTGAAAGAGAATAGGCGAAACATAAATTAACTGATTATTGGATAGTCAGAATCACCATATCCACAATGGACAGTGTTAGACCTTAAGTTAGGAAGACCAGAGTACAAATCTGAACTCAGGCACTTACTAGCTGTGTGACCCTGAGCAAGTCACTTAACCTCTGTCTGCCTCAGTTTCCTCAACTGTTAAATGTAGGTAATAATAACACCTACTTCCCATGACTATTGTGAGGATAAAATGAGATATTTGTAAAGTACATTACAAACCTTAAAGCACTATATAAATGTGAACTATTAATATTGAGGTAGTTAGGTGGCAGAGTGTGGGAACTGGAGTTAGAAAGAGTTACCTTCAAATCCTGCCTTACCTAGCTGTATGACCTACAGCAAGTCACTTAACCTCTCTGTGTCTCTATTTCCTCATCTGTAAAATGGCATAATAATGGTACCTACCTCCTAGTGTTACTATTAACAGTCAGAAGTTGACACTTATAAAGTACTTTGCAACTTTAAAGCACTATATGAATGCTGGCTATTATTATCATTATTAACAGTGAATAAAATTTAATTTGATAGTTTTTAGCCCCCATAGTTAATAATGCACTCAGGGTTACTGTGGTATTTGAAAAGAGAGAGTTATTTGGTCCAACACTGAATGGATCAACATGACAACATTTTTATGCTCTTATATATGTTTTTTTTTAAGCAATCGGGGTTAAGTAACTTGCTCAAGGTTACACGGCCAGTTATTTCTGGGTGTGGTGCTGAGTGTCTGAGCCCAGGATTCAATCTCCAGGTCGTCCCAACACTGGAGCTGGTGCTCTTACTTGCTGAGCCACCTGGCCGCCCCTAAGCAATTGGGGTAAAGTAACTTGCTCAAGGTTACACAGCCAGGTGTTTCTGGGTGGGTGCTAAGTGTCTGAGCCCAGGATTCAATCTCCAGGTCAATCCTGACACTGGAGTTGGTGCTCTTACTCGCTGTGCTACCTGGCCACCCCATTATATATGGTTTTTAATAGTTTTCTGTCCTGCCCCCAACCCCACCGTTCCCCCTCACCCTTTGCTATCAGCTCACTACAAAGCTCACTTTGCTACCAATGCTCACTACGCAGCTGCCTATAGAACCTCCTTCTTCTATATAACCACTAATGCAGGCTTAGAAACCAGACCACCAAGTTTAGTGAAAATAAGAGTAAAACACCCTAAAAGCCTGAGCAGACCTATGAATAAAGTACATAGTCTTCATCGATTCTCTTTTGATACCTGAGAGGAGTGCCTACCGAGTACACAGAAGGCACGTAATAAATTTTTATTGATGGGTTTTCCTCTTCTGGATCTTGTGGCAGTTCTAAATAAGTGAAATTAAAATACACCTTTCTAGAGAAAGGATTCTGGGAATATGGCTGAGTGGGACAAAAAATTCTAAGCTCTCAAGATTTTCCTCCACAAAGGAGTTAAAATAGCACCTTAGAGCAAAGTGCAAGTGGAGATAAATAGGAATAGGAGCATAACCAGGGTCTTCCTGGGACAATCTGAGAAGATCGGAAGAATAATCCCAGGAAGAGGTTTGGTCCTTGTGAAGAGTAAACACCCGGAGATAGGTTCCATTTTAAAAGCAAGCAGCAAGTCCAGGGTTGGTTTGAGAGGCTGCCTCAACCCCAGCCACAGGAACTTTTTACCCCCAGTGAGTTGGGAGGGGAGTGAGTTGGGAGTGGGAGGAGTTGTGAGGGGAGTTGGGTGTCTGAGCTCAACTGAGGGAACCTCTGCTGAAAAGGAACGTCAGACCCAGCTGTGCTACAAAGAGCATCAAAAGCGAGAAAGAAGTAGCACACGCTCAGTGTGTGCAGAAGCAGTGGAGCAGAAAGCCCCAGGCTGTGGGCACTTACAGCAGACTGAAGGTTTGGCTTTAGTTTCTTGCTGGAACTGAAGATCTGGGGCAAGAGACACCATTTCCCATACCCCTGGGCTAGAGGTGATTACAAAATTTAAGCTATTAAGACAAAAAAGAAAAAATGCACAGGCAAAGGAGAAAGAATCCAACCATAGAAACCTATTATGGGAATAGAAATGACTGGGGTTCATCTTCACAGGAGGATAATAAAGTAAAGAGACCCCCAAAGAATAATGCCAAATGATCACTTGCCCAAAAAGAATTCATAGAAGATCTTTAAAAAGACTTTAAAAATTGGGGCGGCCAGGTAGCACAGCGAGTAAGAGCACCGGCTACAGTGTCAGGATGACCTGGGGATTGAATCCTGGCTCAGACACTTAGCACCCACCCAGAAACACCTGGTCGTGTAACCTTGAGCAAGTTACTTAACCCCAATTGCTTAGGGGGGTCAGGTGGCTCAGCGAGTAAGAGCACGGGCTCCAGTGTTGGGATGACTTGGGGATCAAATCCGGGCTCAGATACTCAGCACCACACCCAGAAATAACTGGCTGTGTAACCTTGAGCAAGTTACTTAACCCCGATTGCTAAAAAAAAAAAAAAAAAGACTTTAAAAATCAAATGACAGAGATGGAGGGAAAACTAAAAAAAAATAATAACAATCCAAGAAAAACAAGGAGTATAAAAGGAAAGTCAGTGAAATTATAAGAGATCAAGAAATAATTAAACAAAGTATGAATAATGAAAAAATAGAAGACAAAGTGAAACATCTTAAAAACAACAGATTTGGAGAACAGATCAAGAAGAGAAAATATAAAAATAATTGGACTAACTGAAAGTTGCGACAAAAAAAATCATCTTGATATACAAGAAATAATTAAAGAAAATTGTTCTGAAGCATTAGAACAAGGGGGAAAAGTAGAAATAGAAAAAATCCTATGAGGAAAACTCATAGGAATATCGTAGTCAAATTTCAAATCCCCAGCTCAAGGATAAAATATCGAAAGCATCAAGATTAAAACAAATTTAAATATCATGGTGCCACAATTAGAATTACACAAGACCTAACAGCAGAGACCTTAAAGGAACACAGGTGTTGCAACACAACATATAGAAGAGCAAAAGAACTGGGGCCTGTGATGGAAAATATCATACTCTGCAAAGTTAAGTATCATCCTCAATGAAAAAAAATGTATATTTGATAAACTCTTAGACTTTCAAGATTTTGTTAAAAAAAAAATCCTGAACTTAATAGAAGATTCGACATATAAGAACCAAGAGAAATATAAGGCATATACCAAAGACTGATTATAAGGATATGTAAGATTCTTATTAATAATTGGGCAGTTCATAAGAAAGATTGGGGTAAACCTGAGTATGATATGAATTCAAAAAGTAAAACCATTAATTATTTTATACAAATGAGGTCCAAGAGGAAGAATTGATACAGAGGAATTAGATGGGGGAGGAGGGCTCATAGTTTTGGTAACCTACTTTCGTCAGGAATGGGTTTAAGAGAGAACAATACATATATATTTAGAAGAGTATAAAAATCTTCTAAATTCAGATGAAATAAAATGGTAGGGGCATAGGGAAGGAGGAAAGGACAAGGAGGGATATTTAGAGGGGAGGCTGAAGGAACAGGTAAAAGGAGAGTACAGAAGGTCTTTAGTTTTGTGGGAATGGGAGCATAGGGGAGGCATCTTTGGAAAGGGGTAGGCATGTAATAGGAGGGCAAAGTAGTAGGTAAAAGTAAAGTAGAGGAGGCCAAAGGTGGCAGGAGGAGACAAGATATGCACAAAGATCAGGAGTAGAATATGTCTGGGAAATCTATATGTCTATATATAATATGTATGTATATATGTGTATGGGTATATTTATAGTTATGGAGAAACACATCTAAACTTTATTGTAGCCTTCTGGGGGGGTTGGGGAGAGGGAAAAGAACAGAATAAAAAAGTGCACAGCAGGGAACAAAAGAAAAGATGGGACAATTCTCATGACAACTTGTATTATTGATCATACAGGCTTTCTTGAAATGAAAATTTATTGTCACATATTTTAAATCCTCTCATTCTGGTGTGCACACGACATGCCTTTTCTTTCTTTGCATTTAAGTTTGAAAATTTAAGTTTATGATATGTTTTTGTTTCTTTTCTCTATTTTGTATTTGTGTTCCAGCCCTTTAGTCTAAAATTTAGAGAGAGAGAGAGAGAGAAATATACCCATCTAAAATCTTTCAAAAAGTATCTACCACTAAGGTGAGGGAAAAAAAAGCAAATCGATTTTTTAAGAAAAGGGAAGCCATAATCTATAACTTCAGAGAAAATACTTGTATTTTTTATTACTAATATGTACTTTTAATGGATATTTGCTCCTATACTTCTGGTATTGTAAAAAGATAATAAACACCAGGTAAAACTGCTGGCATTCATTAGTAACCCCAAAGGTGGATCAAGATCAGCGATAAAAGCATAGTAAGTACTTTTCTCAAAAAGAAATTATTGTGAAAAATCGAACCCATTGGTTTTGTTGACCCACTCAAATATTCTCAAATGGTATGAACAATGTTTCTTTTTATGTTTGAACAATGTATCACTTTCATTATCACTCACTAAACATTCCCAGGGCATACATTACAAAACAGCATTGAGACCAAGGCACTAATGGACTATTTTAACAACTCAAGGCCAAAGCATGCCAGAAGAAAAAGACACTAATATGAGAACGGCCTAAAACAAAGAGATACACACACACACACACACACACACACACCCTCACTATTACCATTAATACAGGGTTCTACCTTTTTCTCCTCCAATGTATAAGAATATATATAAAAATTAAAATATTTCCCATACTTGCTTCCCCTACAATCCACTACATCAGTTGTGTCAAATTCAAATAGAAATGGAGATCACTAAGACGTACATAAGGATCCCTAAGAGTTAATATTATATTATTTTAATAATATATTTAATAATAAATAATTTAATAATATATTATATTAATATATTGACTTAGAAAACCACACGTTTACAAAGTTCTTTTTTTTTAATTATTATTAACATATCAACACATTAAAATCTGATAGGAACTACATTTTAATCTGGTTCATACTACACTAGGGAGTTTTGTGAGCCACATGCAGAACAAAGATATTCCTCCTTCCTTTTTCAAGAAGTTTAGCACCAGGTTCAGTCATCCTTTCTACCCCAAATCCTGTTCTACTTGGGAGATTTCACACACATGTTGGTATCTCACCAAAAATCCTAGTTTAATGACTGAATTCTAATTATCTATCCCTTCATTCCACCTCAGTCACCTATGACAATGATCACATACTTGATCTCATCATCATCTATAAATGTTCAATCTCCAAGATCTAGAATTCTGAAATTCTTCTCAATTCATAGCCTTTTATTGTTACGATTCCCACTAACCAGTACCACCACCACCACACACACCTCATTCCTTTTACAATTGTTCTTTGTCCTTATGTGACCTCAAGCCACTCTATTCCTCATGGCTTTCCCAGTGCTCATCCACTTCTGCTCTCATTTCATCTTTTGCCCTTCACAATCCTGGCATCAGTTAACTTGTCCAATATGACATTATTCTTTTTCTTCAGATCCTATGTCCCTTTCCAAGCTCCAAACCTACCTTAATCTCACTATCTGCCTTCTCCACTCCTATCTGTGTGTGCTGCTGGCCATAGCTGGAAGCAGTTACAGGACAGTACTGATTAGGTTTAGTACCTATGTAATCTTAACTGGTTCTTCAATATTCTAAGTAATCATTTTGCTCTACCCTGACTGGCTCACTATACACTCTGTACAACAGTTATTCCAAACCTTCTTATCTCTTCCAAATCCACCTATATCATGTCCTCCTTTTTGTCAGCAGAAGATCTCTAGATAATAGAGCAGGGTCTAGAGTCAGGAAGGCCTGAGCTCAAATATGTCCTCAGAGACATATTAGCTGTGTGACCCTGCTAAAGTCACTGAACCATTATCTGTCTCAGTTTCCTCAACTGGAAATTGAGGATAATAATAACACCTGCCTCTTAGGGTTATTGTGAGGATCAAACAAGATGATATTTGTAAAGTGATTAGCATAGAGCCTGGCACACAGCAGGTGCTTAATAAATGCCTCTTTGGGGGCGGCTACGTGGTGCAGTGAATAGAGCACTGGCCCTGTAGTCAAGAGGACATGAGTTCAAATTTGACCTCAGACACTTAACACAAAAACTAGCCATATGACCTTGGGCAAGCCGTTTAACCCCAAATGCCTTCCAAAAAGCAAAAATAAAAAATAAAAAAAATAAATGCCTCTTTCCTTCTTTCCTCATTCTTGGCATGCCATAACTTCCTGTTTCTCTTCGATTTTATACTACTTTCCCTTAACCCTTCTGTCTTCTTTTTATACTTCCTCATGAGACCCATAAGTGTAAATTATACAACAGACTTTAAAATTAATGTAATCAACTCTCATCTATCTCCTGGACTTCAGTCCTACATCACACATCACCAACTGCCTCCTAAATGACATTTCAAATTCAAAGTGTCCATATTAAAATCCATCTTTCTCTTTAAACTTGCCTGTCTCCTAACTTCCCAGGCTTGGAAACATTCTCAACTTTAACATTCTTCCCCACCCCCCAATCCTCACTTTAGGATAAAAATCTTAAGTCTACCTCTTAATACCTTAATGATCTTGGACAAGATAAACTGAGACTCTACAGGCTTCTGTTTCCTCACCTTAAAACATCTGAATTGAACTATATGATGTTTTTATGATTCTACGTAATAACTATAAGATAATAACTTACGACTCTTTGTGGTGGGAGCATTCTAACTCTATGCCCCCCCCCCAAAAATCAGCCCAGTTTTTCCTTAAAAGGTATTAAAACTATCCTTGAGCCCTGAATGGATCACAGGACTAAAGGGTCAAGTTACTGACAACACTTTCTGGTCACCAGAGTACAAAACAGTCCCAAGGCACTCCAGCTGTTCTTGAACACTTGGCTAGCAGGCCACAATGATCAGCTTAGGGACACATGAACTTGCTCAGCTGAGCAAGCTCAGGGTTTCCTTAGTGTATATCCTTATTGAATATTCTTTTACCACTATAGCCAAGTAAATCTCCTTTTGTTAACTCTTGAATGATCTTTTGTGTGTCTCATTTACTACAATATCAAACATATAAGCTGAGTCAAGTTAACACCCTTCTAGCTCAAAATCTATGATCCCATGACCTCACCACTCCTAACCTGTTGCCAAATTTCATTGATTCTGCCTTTACAACCTTTCTCTCTTCTAATCTCTTCATTCACATAATTACCACCATGGCTCAATCCCTTATCACTTCTCTCACCTGGATTATTGCAACTCCATTCTAATTGAGTTCACTGCTTCCAATCCAATCTCATCTCATTATCCATCCATCTTCTGGACAAATTGCCAGATACGTCTTACACACATATGTCTATTCCCTCTAGGATAAAATACAAAGTCCTCTGTTTGAGTTTTAAACCCCTCCAAAATCTGTCTCCAGGCAATCTTTCCAAACTGATTTCACATTATTTCCCCTTTATGTTTACTTCTTGTACCCCACCCTAAATGCCTTTTCATAGTTTTGCTCATTCTTGAAATGTTCTACTGGCTACCTTCTACAAAAGTCTTTAATGGTCACCCCAGTTATTAGTATTCTTCCATACATACACACACACACACACACACACAAATTCTATATATGTTGTAGTTATTTATCCATATACATGTTGTCTTCAGCAAGTGAAATGCAAACACCTTGAAGGTAGTGTTTAATTTTTGTCTTTGTAATTCAAGTGCCTGCCATGTAAATAGCAGTCACTTAGTAAATACTTACTGTACTGAAATGAGTAACTATTTAAAATAGCATAATCTATTGTAATTTTAAAGGACATAAATTAATTTTTTAGTAGAACCACAATCTTAATAGTTGGAAGGACTCTTTCAGGTCATCCAATTAACTACTCATCTCATGTAGGCATTCCCCACCATGACCAAATCATAGCAGATTAAAGACAGCAGTACCACTTAGAATATGAAATCTCATAGAAATCTAGATTCTTAGACTGTGAAATCCTGGCAGAAGGGACCAAGGTATTGGAAAGCAGAGACTGGAAGAGGAGGAGATGAGGAGGAAATACATTCTAGGCATAAGGGGATAACAGCTAAAGTAAAGGCACAGGGATGGGGGATGGAGTGTCATGAATGAGGAATTGCAATAAGGTGATTGTGGCTTTCCCACAGAGTAAATACAGGGGAGTAACGTATGATAGGACTGGAATGAGTGAGGTGTAATGGTAATGGTAACTTGAAGATCTTCTCTGCCCCTTGATAGGCCTAAGTGAATTTGAGGACCTTCCCTGACTTGAAAATATACTCTGCCCCCTAATAAGCTGGATGTGGAATCTGTCGTGGAAGGCTTGTTTTTCAGAAAGGCACAACTTTTCTTATTTTGTAGCCAAGTGGGTCACAAGGGTTGTGATATTCTCTGACCCTGGAGAAGGCAAGGTTTTGCTTTGGGGCTCACTCATGGGAAGAGTTGTGTGGTTTGTCCAGATGAGACTCTGGGCAGCCATTGAGCCCCCCAGCTTTGAAAACCCAGATGTTGGTGCTTCTCTCTCTGGTGACTAACTAGGTATGGATGTAGTGGTCAGACAGCTGGAAGCCCTGTCTGCTGAACTGTGTTATTTTCTCTTTATTTTTTGTCTGCTTGTAACTTCTGTTTATATTCTCTGAACATCAGGGTGCTGACTTTCCCCCCTGAACTAGGTAAATGGATATCTGTTTAATTAAAGTAAGATTGTTAATCCATTTTGAGTTGCTTTCCTTTAGAAAAGCAGATCAAAGAACCAGTGCTAGCAGCCATCCTGGGTATGCTAGGGTGCTTGCTGCTACATGAGGTCAGGTAGTAAAGAGCTTTAAATGTTAAAGAGGGGAGTTTATAATAAGAGAAAGAGAGAGAGAGGAATGAAGGAGAGAATGAACACTAGCAGTTGAAGGGATCAGGAAAAACTCTGAGTTAATTAAAAAAAAAAAAAGGCTGGGCATAAAGTGTCTTGCAGGAAAAGAACAGATTCTATGAGGCAAAGTGAAGGTGTTAGTGAATTGCGGGCATGCTGGCCAGCTAGTGCAAAGAGATGGGAGATGGAGTGTCGTGTGTGAGAACAGAGAGAAGGTCATTTTGGTTGTATCAGACAGCACAGGATAGGGAGCAATGTACAATCAGGCTGGAAAGACAGGTTGGGGCCAGATTGTGAAGGACTTGAAAAACTAAAAAGAGCAAATTGTAGTTGATTCTAGAGGCAATAGGAAACTACAAGATTTTACTGAGTACAGTGCAAAGTACACTATCTTTAAAAATATACGATGCTCCAAACTTTAAGTAATAAAGTGAGTCACATGGAGAAGCTAAGTTCTAAGATCATACACAAGTAAAAAGTAATACATAATCAAAAATTACCCTTGAAAAATTCTTCAAGTTACCCATATTTGGAAAGGGGTTATGGCTGCTTTAAAAGAAAGTAGTCTATTTGAGATAGTATGATAGATCTGAGGAGGCTGCCATGGAAAAACTGAATGTACATTTTATCTTTATCTAGTAAATCAACAAGCATTTCTTAAATGTCTACTGTGTAAAAAGTTCTGTACTACATTATGGGGATACAGATATAATGAATAAAACAACTTTTACTTAAAAGGAATGCTACTGATCAGAAGTCAGTCAGGAACCACATCTTAGACTCAAACAGAAGAGAAGAGAAAAACAGGTAAAAATTTAGCTAGGCAGGAAAACTTATGATTAGGGAAAACAGTATTCTTATTCTTGAAAGGGCTTCACACATAAGTATGGTTATATTTGAGAGTGATTACAATTCCACATAACTATGACTTCTTCCTGCATCACCATGGGACAAGAGAGAACACAAGCAAGTCAAAGGAAACACAGCAGGGGCCTCAAACTGCCCAGGAATGCTAAGAAGGCCAGCTAAGGTTGTATCTATCACAGCCTAAGCAGAATGAATAGAGCATTTGTGGTTATGACAAAAAGGAGACTCTAGAATCACACTCAGTCAGTGAGATGTTGATACTATGAGAGGCACAAGTAACTGAGACCAAATGAGGGAATAGCAGATTGACATCTCCCATCTCACTCACTGGGGAGACAATCATTGAATGAAAACAGTGGTACCTTTCCTAAATAGGAGCCAGCACTGTTTAAAATTGAGTTTTCTCTCTCTCTCAACACCCCCCTTTTTTCTCCCTACCGCGCCCCCCCAATCCACAGAGTTGAATTGTTAAATTAAATCAATTATACAATTGATTGTATATAGTAAGTACTTAATAAATGCTTATTGGTTTATTGATCTAATGGCAAAGGAAATGGGAATTTCTGTTAAGGAAAATTTAACTTAGTTAATATTTTCTCTTTTTAGCATCTGACTTGTTCAATTATACCAAATTTTGGTCCATCCTCAGATTCTTCAAATAAACATTAACCACTGAGGAAACTACTGACTTTCTCGGCTGCCATCAAAATGCTATGAATAACATAATCTTTGAGAAAATTAAAAAGTTAATGAGTAAATGTCTTCTTCCTTGAATTTAAGAATGGTTTGCTTTGCTCATACATAGAGTTAATCCAAATTATCCTATTAGTGCTCAAAATCTAATTCACAAGATTTGTGATCTTTCCATATGTAAATAAAGGATCAAAGCTTTATTTCATAATTTTCTCCATTAAAATGTATTTCTTCTTATTATTCTCTTGTTAAGATCACCTATTTATCCTAAAACCAAAAGATTAGTTTAAATTAGTAATCATTAATGGTTATAACAACATGTTCACAATTTTCTATTAGAGGTATAATTTAAGCAAAACCCTTTAAACTTCAAACTGATTAATCCATTTTAAAAATCACTTCTTTGCCTTATGTCATTTAAAAAAAAAAAACAGAAAATGGAAGTTAATGAGAAAATATGTTAGATTAGATATTTAGATATACTAAATATTATTAGATATAATTAACTTAATAAGAAATGTAACAAAAATCATAAATAAGGATGGAAAATCATGCCTTGTAACCTAAATTTTACTGAAATTTTCTTATAGCCTTTAAAGACCTTTGAAATATAAATAAGCATCCATATTTTGGAGTATTTGCCTGGAAAGGATTTTTCTTTTTTTAAGCTTTATGTTTCTCCAATAGTCTAGTCTTATTTTGAAAAAAAAAAAAAAAAAGAAAGACATTTGAGAAAAAATAGGAGAGGGAACCAACTAAGTGCTTATAGTACTCCATCCATGTCCCAATGGTAACTGGAGATAAAAAATAAAAGATTTTCTCATGTACAACTTTTCAGAGAAAATGTCTATGAGGAGATACGCTTTTTCTGAAACTTAATTTCTGAATCCTTCAAGATTCAGAGAAGAGACAAAAGCTCAAAAACCTTCCTTTTGAGAGTTTCATTTGATCACTAAGAGAGGATTTTAAATGTCAGAGGTCTGGCACAAGTTGTGAACTCCATCTAATCTATGAATCTGTGGTTTCTTTCTTCCCTTTGTAAAGGTTGCTAACTCTTTTTAGTCAAAGAAGTCCTTTAAAAAGTAACTGAGAAGACTCCCCAAATTATAATGAAATCGTGAATTTTAAAGAGTAGGGCAAATGATTACTACTATCACTATCAGATATATATGACAACTAGATACAAGTAAAGGAAGTGAAAAAAGGAAACTAGGCTACAGTCTCTATTGGAAATCAAACAGGTGTCTAGCCCTTCCATTCTGCTTTCTCCTTGCTATGGCTAGAGGATAAGAGAATGGCAAGAAGATGATCAAAGAACTTAATCAGAAGCAACATGGTACAGTAGAAAGATTCTGAGCCAGGGAACCTGGGCTCAAATCTCACGCTGACCATTAACTACCTGCGCAACCCCAACCAAGTTACCTGATCTCTCTGAGTCTGTTTCCTCATTGCAAAATGAGACTGGACTATGTGTGGCATTTTAGTTTCCTGCTAACTTTAAATCTATGTTGTTCTTGAATGCTGCAGAAAGTGAGTATCTATGGATTTGGGTTTTACACTATCTTTAAATCTGACATTGCTTATTGAAGATAGAATAATAAATCTCCTAGAGCATGGAGTAGCAGGAAAAAACTTGACTAGAAAGATAGGAAGACCTAGCATTCAATATTCTGATTCAGGCATAAACTATGTGTATGACCTGGGGCAAGACACTGAATTTCTTTGGGATCTCTAGCCTTATCTATAAAATAAGGAATAATGATCTAGGGAAGCTCTAAGTTCAAATCTGACCTCAGACACTAGCTGAGTGATCCTGGGCAAGTCACTTAGCCCTGTTTGCCTCAATTTCCTCATCTGTGAAATAAGCTAGAGAAGAAAATGGAAAACTGCTCCAGTATCTTTGCCAAGAAAACCCCAAATGTGGTCACAAAGAGCCAAACACAACTGAAACAACTGAACAACAACATCAACTGATTTCTAAATTCCAATCTCTTTCTTTAATTAGGTTAATTCTCTGATTCCATGAATTAAGGACTGAATTGAGTGGTAGAAACAACAAAGACAACAGCAGCACAGCATGTAGCAGGTGTAATAAGCAAGATGAACTAGAGATTTTAAAGAAATGAAAAGGGACACATTTTATCTCATAGAAACCAGACTTGGTAGAAAGAGATCAATGACTGGATTATGGCTCAGAGAGGGAGGGCTTTGATAATCCAGATTTCTGAAATTATCATTATTCAAAAGGTGGAGGCACCAACAAAAAGAAATTCTACTTAGGATTTGATTCTCAACAGTACAGAGGATCTAATTAATGGAGTGGAAATGAAGAGGACCTTGGAGGAAGTGACTACCTTATCTTCAAATTTGTAATTGAGGAGAGAAAGCAGGGGAAAATCCAACATATACCCTAAATCTGAGGAAATAAGGTTTTGATACTCAAATGAAAGATCAGTAGGATCACACAAGACTATATGTCTACAGGGCAAGTCAACTAGAAAGGAATTAGAACCTCCCAAGAATAAAATTCTGTGGACACAAACAGTATCAATTCTAAATCAACGAGAAAGACAAGAGACAATCATCATCTAACTTATATTTTTTTAAAAGACATACATACCGTGTTTCCCTGATAATAAGACCTATCCCGAAAATAAGCCCTCCCCTTACTGTGTAAGATTCCTCTAAAATAAGCCCTCCCCCGAAAATAAGCCCTATTGAGATTGCTACTGTAGTGAAGGTGATCCCCTGTGCTACACGCTACATTACGGTACCCTCTGTATGCACTGTCCCCCGCCGTGAAACGCACGCCACGCTCCGAGCTGCATCCAATCAGAGCTGCAGCAGTGAGCGCGTCATCCTGTTCTTCCCCAGTGATTTGCTTATTGAATAAAGGTACATTTTTTTGTTCACATTTACCTGTTTATTAAAATTGCTGTCAATGTTCATTAAAATAAGCCCTCTGGTGTTTTTCTGTCCAAAAAAAAATAATAAGACAGTGTCTTATTATCAGGGAAACACGGTAGAAGATGGAAAGAAAAGCAGCTAAGGTAGGACGAATACAAAAGTGATAACATTCTAAGGGAAAAAAAGCCAGGAATGCAAAAGCTCAGAATTAGCTGGGGCTGGCAAAAAAAAAAAAAAAGCTAAGAATAACAAAGGAACTAGGAAGATGGAGGAGGGTGATGGAAATGGATGCAACAATTGGCTCAGGGTGAATAAAAGCAAGACAAATGATCACAGGTACAAGGCAAAGCTGTTCAACTCCTATTTTGTTTGTTTGTTTTTCCTTCCAAAGAAAATGATCTTGGAATTGGAAATGACAGCACAAGAAAGGAGACTAGGGAGTTGGTCCCCAAGTTGAAGAAATCAGGTAGTGAATCCAAGATGATCTCAGGTCACCAGGCTTGCATGAATTGCATCCTTAGGTAATGAAAGAATTGAGAGATGTGACTGTAGAGACATCTTCAGTTATCCTTGAAGTGTCACTGGGCAGAAGGAGTACTACAGGACAGAAGTACGGCAAGTGTCCTGAATCTTTTTTAAAGGGGAGATAGGATGGAGAAGGCCAAGTGTAGGTGAGTTTGATGTCAGTTTAAATTAGATCATATTTTATTAAAAAGTGATTAGTGAAAAAGTAAACTATTACAAAGAGCCAGCATGGCATCATCAAGGTAGGTTGTACTGGACTAAACTCCTTTCCTTTCTTTCTTTGACAAAGTTAGATAAGAAGACTGCTATGGACATAGTTAATATGGAAGTAAAAGCAAAGCATTTGATAAAATCTCTGTGTTATTCTGGTGATAAAAGGGAAAGACAACATTATGTTAGATTTGGAACTCACAGAATGGCTGTATTTACCAAGTAATCATTAAGGGGTCAGTCGAAGTCAGCTTGAAAGGCCAGTTCCAGTGGAATGCACTGGGGGTCTGTGTTTGTCCCTAGGCTGTTTAAAAATCATCAGTGCCTTGGATTAAGACATAGCTGACTTGCTTATCAAATGGGCACTAAACACAAGAATGGAAGGCAGAGCTGACACAGTGAATTAAAATCAGGATTCAAAAAGACCTTGATGGGCTATAACCACTGGGCTGACTAACATGAAATTTAATAAGAAAAAATATATATACAGATGCAAAAAATCAACTTCATAAATAAGGCGGTTGGGGGAGATGGCTAGACAGAAGTTTTTATGAGAAAGAATTGAGTATTTTAGTGGTATTCAAATTTGTGATGAGCCAACAGAGTCAAACAGCAGCCAAGAAAGTGAATGTAAACTTCCAGAAATGAGGAAGTGAATGTGCCTCAGTACCCTGGCCTGTTCAATCACATCTGGAAAACTGTGCTCAGTTCTGGCTGCCACATCTGGATATGAAGATATCCAGATGGTGAAGGAAACAAGGAAGGTGAATGACCTTGAGTATATGCCATATGAGGATTCTCTGAAAGAAAGTGATATATTTAGCCTGAAAAAGAGATGGCGTAAGGAAGGATGTGATAACTGACTTAAAATATCTAAAGAGCTAACCATGTGGAAAAGGGAATAGACTAATCCTACATAACCTCAAAGGGCAAAACAGTTAGTAATGGGTAGAAGTTGTAATGAGAAAAATTTAGGCTGAACATAAGAAAATCCTTCTCAACAGCTAGAACTATCCAAAAAGAGAATGGGCTGGCTCCAGAGGTATGGATTGAGTTCCCTTCTCACTTCTGGTATTCAAGCAAAATCTGGATAAGAACTCTGAGGATTATTTTGCAGAGGAGAGTCTCACTGGAATAAAGGTTGAAGTAGATGGCCTTAACAATCACTTCAAACTCTGAGATTATGTAATTCTGTTCATCAGATTACAGAAAAATAAGGAAAACAACATCTCTCATGTTGCAGGTCCCTAGATTTAGCAGATTTGAGAGAGAAAAACTGCTTCTCTGACAAGCTATCTAATTAAAAGAAATCTTGATGTATCCTTAGCTCCTGGGCATAAACAAAAAGGCAACCTTAGAACCATCTAAATTTATAAATTTTTAAAAACAGGATTTTTTTTTAAATAATTCAAACCTTCTCCTGATATGTTAGTTGTAGCTCCCAAAACTATTACCACCTTTCTGTCTTGGATAGTTATCACCTAAAGACAGAGCTTTGGACCAGTTGATTTTTCATTACTCTCTCTAACTCTGATTCTATAATTATGAAATCTTTCACTTGTAGCCTGTTAAAAAATTCTCTATATTAGAATTACTCATTTTATGAGATTTAACCATTCCATCGAAATAAGTTAACAAGTAGAGAAAAAATTAAGCAGAGCCAAAACAAAATCTAGGCATGTTATTATCCAAAAGATTGATCGATGTGCCAAGACACTGACAACTATTAACTTTGCAAAAATGTTCAAGGGAACATAATTTTCCCTTACAATTTCTCTTAGCAGTCTCCATTTTCTTTGTTTGTCTTCTTATTGTTGCTGGCAACATTTTCAATTGGGCCAATCAATTAATTCTACACAAAGCCCTCTCTAATCCGCTATTATTTATATTTCTGTAGGTTCATAAGATGTAACAACCCCATTTGGTTCAGTATAAGAACAAATAGCTTTATCAGACCACTGGTTACTGTTTATATAAACAACGATTACTACTCCAGGATCACAGATACTCTCCTTCATAAAAATAAAACAAAATATAACAGGCAAAAGAATAAATTACTTAGCCCTCGCTAGGAAATATCCTGGAGTTTTTGCTATAATGTAGGAGACTGGCCAAAAACGAAAGTATTGCAAAGGGCTTCCCAGTTAGATCTAGTAGCTAACAATCTCTTCCCACCCCAAATAAGGTAAAGGACAACCATTACAGCATATTCTAACCCATGGGACAATGTAGCATTTGAAAATTAAAGTTTCCTGAAAGTGAATGCTATACAGATATAGATCGATATTATGTTTTAAATACAAAATTACCTTTTAATAGATCTATGATCTCCATGCAGGCACCGCCGCCTCCACAGTTATCCCTTCCACACTGTGACTTTCCCCATTGCAGTTTTTGATATATCACAAGTCAGCATAAGAAATTAAATAGGAATTCTGGTGGAGTTTTATAGAAGCTGTAGACAACATGCAAAGGCCAGCAGATGATACAGAAAAAGTTTAGAAACTGAGAACTGCATAAAATAAATGTACAGTATTGTATGATATCAACATGTTCTATCATTTAATACCATAATAATTCAGACTTCTTCTCTGGCATGAAGGGAGGGCCAAAAAGTCTTTCACAGATTTTCCAGATTGTGGGGGTGCTGTGCCCCTAATGCCCATGATGTAGAAGGGATAAACAGTAATGATATATTCACATGTTCCCCACCTGTGCCATTATTGTCTATGGCCTCCTCTAAACCATCCATGAAGGATCTCCCAACTCTCTGAAGGTCATTTTCTAAGTCTTTCAACATCCCATGGGTACTGGTGCTACCCATTTGTTATCCCTCACTCTCACTCCTTGACCAGCCTGCCCCTTCGCTAATCATACATTTTCTGATGACATCTTTAATATCCCTTCCAAGGACACAGATAAGAATGTCATATTGGAGCCAATAAAATCTGAAAGCCTTCAGGGATTCATTTTCAAAATATCTAAGAGGGAAATATGTATGACCATGAGATAAATTAATTAAAGGTTCTTGTAACTCTCTAAAACTAGAAATTATAGATGGGTTATCTGAATTGGAGGAGAGACTTACCTGCACTGACAAAAATCAGAGTTCTTTAACTTATATTTACCTATACATACTATAAAAAAAATTCAACATTAAAGTGTTTAATTGCAAATATATAAAACATCAAAACACTTATTATATACAGCAACTTTTCAGTATGAAAACAAATTTCAGTTCCTCTATTTTGTTCCAAAATTCCCCAGATCTACCTTTTATTTCCTAGTGTATTATGTCTATAGAAGTTTCAGACCAGTATTTATGGTTTCTACCAATATACAGAGAGTGTCTCAAAGGTCTTAATGTAGTTTAATGGCTTAAAACTGCATTAAGATTTTTGGGACACCATGTATTTCAAGACAGCATTCTATAGTCTAATTAGGGAAATTCTGCTACTCTAATGTTAATAATAAATATATATATTTTAAATATATAACATAATATATGTTATATATGATAGAATATGATGATGATGATGATGATAAATGCTGCTATAATCTTGAATAGTTTAAAACTGTACTAAGATTTGGGGGGGGGGGGAGTTTGGGCACTATGGACCAAGGCAAATGGGGACAGGAGCCGGGAGAGGCAAGCCAAGAAAGGAGATCATGATAGAAGGTGTCAAGGCAGAGCAGCCAGAAAGCATGCCTCAGGATTTGTCAGAAGCCCTGAAAGAAGCCACAAAGGAAGTTCACACCCAGGCTGAGAATGTGGAATTCCTGAAGAACTTCCAGAAGGGACAGGTGCCCCGGTAGGGCTTCAAGATGGTGATGTCTTCTCTGTATCACATCTATTTGGCCCTCGAAGAGGAGCTGGAGCGGAATAAGACCCACCCTGCCATCACCCCCATCTACTTCCCTGATGAGCTGAACTGGACCCCTGCCCTGGAGCAGGATATGGAGTTCTGGTACGGCCCCCAGTGGAGGAAGGAGATCCCTTACACAGCAGCGTGACTCGGCTTCATGAAGTGGGCCACACTGAGCCCGAGCTGCTGGTGATCCACGCCTGCACGCGCTACCTGGGGGACCTCTGGGGCTGCCCAGCACAGGGGAAGGGGTGGCCTTCTTCAGTTTCCCAGCCATCGCCAATGCCACCAAATTCAAGCAGCTTTATCGCTCCCGAATGAACGCCATTGAGATAAGCCCAGCCACCAAGACAAAGGTGGTGGAGGAGGCACAGACATCCTTCCTCCTAAACATCCAGATGTTTGAGGAGCTGCAGGAGTTGTTACCCAAGAGCTAGGAGAACGGAAACATTTCTGGGAAGCAGGAGCTTCGGAAAAGGCCTGGCAGCAAAGGACAAGGCCCGACTTCCACAGAGACTGCTGCCCCAAAGCCCCAACAAAGTCTCCTCTCCCACTCGCCCTTCCTCCGCTGGATCCTCACCCTTTCCATGGTGGCCACAGGTTGCCTGTGGGGTTCAATGCCATGTGAATAAAACAGAAAAGAGTGACCTCCCATGGCCTCCCCTACTGAGCCTACAGACTGCTTCCAGTCCGAAAAAATTCACTCGATGGGCCTTCTCTGGTCATTGTGGGTCAGGTTCCCCTTTACTGGAAAAGATAGAGAGCCCCACCCTGACTCAAAGCACCTCTGGCCTGAACTTTGAACTTTTAAGGGGGCCCTCAGGGGCCGCCCACAGATGTAGCACTTTCTCCTGGTTCCTACCAGGAACTCCCCAAAGAGACCAAACTTCCAGCCCTGAGAAATGACCTGCCAAACCCAGCACCTGGGCTCCCCTGGCTCCCTGTTTGACCCTTTGGCCTGTAGACTGGCTTTTGCTTTTGCATTTCACAATGTTGTGTCTTGTTAGAAGCCAGTTTTCTGTGGGTTTTGTTTGGTCCAGTTTTCACAATGTTTGGGTATTTTTTTCCCCCAGGGTCAGGCGGGACAGTATTTGCCTCATTTTGTTGGGGGTGTGTTTGTATGTGTGTGTGTGTTTTAATGTAGATGTCCTTGAGCCTGTCAGTGTAAACTATCAATAAACAGTGTTTCTTAACTTTTTTTTTAAAGCAATTGGGGTTAAGTAACTTGCTCAAGGTTACACGGCCATGTGTTTCTGGGTGGGTGCTAAGTGTCTGAGCCCAAATTCGATCCCCAGGTCACCCAGACATTGAGGCCAGTGCTCTTACTCGCTGTACTACCTGGCCGCCCCTGTTTCTTAACTTCTTAAAAAAAAAAAAGATTTGGGGGGGAGGGGTCACTATTTCAAGCCAGTATTGTACAGCCAGATGAATTTGGGAAAGACTACCAGAAAGAAAGCTACATTTTCTATATGTCTACTTTGAGTTTGGAAACCTCTTTTATATTAAGTGATTTGTAACACTCTGAGATCATCTGGTCCTGAATTTTAGGAAAGGAAGAAAATGATCGTCTCTTTTAATTCTTTCCTTGAAGGGACACACATGGAGATCCACTTGATCTTTCATTGGCCAGTATCTTCTTTTAAGCCTCTTCAGATTGGCTGTGATGGTAACAGTACTTCCAACTGAACCCCTATTGAATTATTTTAGGATGGCAATCACAATGCCTGCAAAGCAAAGCATTAACAAAAGCACTGAGAGGTGACAGGAAGGGGAAAAGCAGACAAGAAAGGAAATTAAGTACAGCCTGATAATTGGTCCCTAAGCCCTGCCACTCAGGTGAAGTTTATCTTCACCACTGTTCATTCTTAAAAGCACAACACTCTCTCTCCCACTGACTCTATGGAAGCAGCACTATAATCAAAGCTGAGCTGAAAGCAGAGGTGCCAAACTCAAAAAGAAAAAAGGGTCCACCGAAATGTACACAAGGATCCTCAGGGCCTTGCATACTGGCTTAAAACTCACACACACACACACACACACACACACACACACACACACACACACATTATCCATGTTTTATTGCATTTTTATTTATTTTGTTAATATTTCCCAATTATATTTTAATCTGGTTCCTGTCTTCCAGCTACCTGTTTAACACCTCTAATCTTCAGGACCAATCTGATCCAATCCATTTCTTCTTTTTTTCCTATCCCTTGCTACCAGCATCAGTGTCTGAAATCTTCTGTTCTTATATATATATTTTTGGAGGAGGGAAAGCAAGGCAATTGGGGTTAACTGACTTGCCCAAGGTCACACAGATAGTATGTCAAGTGTCTAAGGCTGGATTTGAACTAGGTTCTCCTGACTCCAGGGCTGGTGCTCTATTCACTGAGCTACCTAGCCACCCCTAAAATCTTCTGTTCTTAAGGGTAACTAGTTTCTGAAAAGTAATTATCTAAGTCAAGGACGCCATGAGTATGGTACAGAAAATAGAGCATCAGATTTGGACCTGGGTTCAAATCCTAGCTCTGTGACTTACTTAACTGTGTGACCCTGGGAAAGACACAATCTTCCTAGGCCTCAGTTTTCTCATCTGTAAAATAAAATGAAAGGGTTGTACTAGATGGCCTCTACGGTCTCTTCTGGATCTATAGGACCCTATGATTCAATTAGGTGGCACAGTAGATAGAGTGCTGGCCCTGGAGTCAGGAGGACATGAGTTCAAATTTCCCTCAGACATTTACTAGCTATGTGACCCTGGGCAAGTCATTTAATCCTTATTGCCTCAATTCCCTGTCTGTCAAAATTAAGCTGGAAGAAGAAATGGCAAACCACTCCAGTACCTTTGCCAAAAAAAAAAAAACCTCAAATGGGGTCAACAAAGAATTAGAATAAGACTGAAATGATTCAACAAATAGCAACAAATGATCCAATTATCCACCTGCCAAAATGCACTCTTTTATCCAAGTATTTTATTTTTTATATAAAGTACTAACAATGAATGTGTGGCATGAAACTAGTTAAGACAATAGATGCCAAGTAATAATGTTAAAAACTTTAATGCTCATATTTAGATACAGAGAAAATAAATCAAGGACCTGTGATCTTCTCAGTATGGATAAACTCCCTCGCCATTAATGCAGAAAGCACCTCATCTAAAACTCAGCTTCTCCAAGGTTGTGACTTGTCCATGTTGACACAGGTGATGTCAGAAAATATTTAAGCCTAGGTATTCCTGATTCTAAGTCCACCACTCCATCCACTGTACTATGTACTATGAAGCCCCATACTCACTCATTGTCTCTCTTCCCACTTCTCTCTACAAAGATGTATGTGTATGTGCACGCACTATTTATGTATATATTCATATTTACACATGTGTATATGATTACAAAATTACACTACCTTTTTCATGGAAAAATAACTAAATTATTTCAGAGAAATGGAAAATAATTTATAATTTTTTTTTCGTTCAGGATAAATGGAAACTATCTTGTTGACTCAAAATACTTTCTTTGCTTACTTCACATAAAGAAAGCACTTTACTTCTAGAACAAGGGTTTCTAACTTGTGGTCCAAAGACTCTTTGTCCATGTGATAGATTTCATGGGATTTATGAATATGGATGGAAAAAAATTACTTTATTTTCATTATTCTTTAACTGAAATTTCCTTCCACATTATGACTATAGGCAACAAACTTCATTCTGAGAAGGGGTCCATAGACTTCACCAGATTGCCAAAACGAAGCAAGACAAAAAAATAAAAAGAATTTTCTCCGCAGACAGTTTCTATATCAGATTCCATTTAAGCTAAAAACTTTAAACATCTAACAACTGAATTTCAAAAATGGCTCTAATAACAATAACTATAATAATAAAAAAGCAAGAGTGGCTTTTTTATTCTACACTACAGATAGTGATATCAAGTTATTTTAATAAAAAAACTAACCTCTCAAAGAGCTATTTGAGGGGAAATACATTTGATTGGTTTTCAGTCACAATAAAAACCAGTGACAATAAAAAAAAAAACCCAAATGATTATTGGACATGAATGAACACATGACAAAAAGCTATTGCCCTCAACGCATTCTGACAAAAGCAAAAATTCCACTACAGTTGAAAAAAATCTAGAAAATGCAGGTAGTGCTGAAATCTAATCTTTTATCAGCTTCCTAAGTCACATGCATTTAAGAACAAGCAGTACTGTATTTTACATTTCACTTAAAAGTACTTTATAGTGCAACTGCATAATAAGGTATCTTTCAAAAACTGTATATATTTGTTCAGTTCATTTTTTTTGTTTGTGGGGTTTTGGGGGGGATGGGTGAGGAGGGGACTCGGATCTGGAAGAAAAAAGAACTCCATTTGTAACTTAAGGGTTTTAGAGATTTGCTTCTGGCACTAAGGGGTTAAATGATTTGCCAGTAATCATATAACTAGAAGTAAGGCCTGAATCCAGCAGTCCTCTATTCACTCTGAAATATACTAAATAGTAAAATGAGAACATTCGAGGAAATCATGCTAGTCACTTAAAAGGGCATTGCTACTATTAGGAATCTACAGGAAATAAACAGAATGGAATATTACCGCACAACCAAAAAAAAAAAAGAGAGAGATCAACAAGATACCTGGGAAAGACAAATGAACGAAGGAATGAGGAAAACAATATACACAGGGACTTCCACAGGCCTCACAAAAATTAATTCATTCCGCTTTGTTCCTCAGGATGGGCTGTCTTGATTAGGGAGTAAGTAAGCTTAAAATCTCAAGGTCAAAATATCTAGCCAGTCTCAGACCACCAAGCCAGGTCACACATGTCTCACCCCACCTAGGCATCCACCCTGGTCAAGATGCCATATGTTTAAAAGATCTGCGACCTGTTGAAATATGTAGTTTGCTTTAATTCACTTACAGACAATAAAATCCATAAATTAATAAAATCAATGAATCAAGTGAGGAAATCAAATAGCATAGGGTTGACATTTTCCTCATCATCCCCTTTGTAAAAGGAATTTTAAAAAGACTAATATTGGCCATGTGAGAACCTAATGATATTTATTGCTGATTCCTCTTTTTTATATTCCTTCAAATTCTGAAGCCAAAATAGCACTAAATAACCATCCCATTTTTACAAATATTTAAAAAAAAATCTTCATGAAGGGGCAGCTAGGTGGCACAGTGAATACAGCACAGGCCCTGGAGTCAGGAGGACCTGAGTTCAAATGTGACCTCAGACACTTAAGGCTTACTAGCCATCTGACCTTGGGCAAGTCACTTAACCCCAATTGCCCTGCCCTATCCCCCTCCAAAAAGCAAAAAAAAAAAATCTTCATGAATAATAAATGGGCTTTTTTTTTAAGCAATCAAGTTTAAGTAACTTGCTCAAGGTTACGTGGCCAGTTATTTCTGGGTGTGGTGCTGAGTGTCTGAGCCTGGGATTCGATCTCCAGGTCATCCCAACACAGGAGCCGGTGCTCTTACTCACTGAGCCGCTTGGCCGCCCCTTTTTGTGTTAAGTGTCTGAGGTTGGATTTGAACGCAGGTCCTCCTGACCCCAGGGCAGGTGCTCTACTCACTGAGCCACCTAGCTGCCCCTTGGGCTTTTTTTTTTGGAGGCTGCAGTAAACTCTCCAGTCTTTATACCTGTCAAAAGTGAAGAATTTTATTCAAAGTATCAATTACTTGTTTTTTTCAGAAGTCATTTTTGTTTTCATATGACATCTAATATCTCAAAATAATCCCCAAATAGTTTGGGGGACTCAACAGTCCAACTCTCCACAGATATAGTTTTAACTAAATTTCTGAAAATGTGAACATAAAAATTAGAGTGTGTCTTACAAAATTAATTTTATATGGCAAAATTCTGCTGCAAAACTCTACTAGGATTCAATTTCTAAAAACATAGTTCAGAATAACTTTCCTGGAATAGATATATTGAATAATACTAAGGTATAATCATAGATGAATGAAAATTTTAGTAACATTTTGCATTTATAGGCCACTTTTTTTAACCTTTTTGAAACTAAGAAAAATAATGAATATTCAATTGGTACTTGGCTTTCTAACTCTAGGTAATGAGTGTCGATAATGGGAAAAACAGCAAGGTAATATACAAAAATGCACATGAACATATGACATCTTTGTTTAATCAACAACAAAAAATCTCATAGGCACACATTTACTTTAGCTAACTAAATAAACACACATATACTCTTCAAAAGGTATCATGGACTACGTAAATGTTATAAAGTGAAACCAAGGACTGAAGAAGACTACTACTGAGTCAGAACTTGGTCAACAATCAGAGCTTCACATTCATCACATCCCAAGAAAATGAGCTTGTTTCTCCAGCCTTACACAACTTGACTAGTCAGTATTTGAGGCAGATAAAAATGTTAACTTCTGCTTGGCTGACAAAGCTCGGTGGCCTTTCCAAACATGAAGAAAGCAGTCCCTGATGCAATTAATACTAGAAATGCTCTTGAAATGTGTTATTTCTGCTGAAGTCATTTGATATGTAAAAGCAGAGTGGTAGTATCATGGAAAAAACACTGGCATTGGAGTAGTTGGATAGAGTCCCAGATTTCCAACCTTGGGCTAACTTTTCCCCCTGAAAACTTGATTTCCTCATCTTTGAAATGAAGGGAGAGAGATGGGCAAAATGATCTCTGAGGTCCCTTCCAGCTCAGGCATTCATTCTGATTCTCACAGGAAAACAACCTAACCAATAATGTACCCTTTTATCTGTTTTAATGGTGGTAAAAAGACATCAAAAATTACAGACCTTACTGCTGACATCTAAAGCATCTCATGTAAATCTATTGCTGGCTCTATTAAGAGGCCTACAGAAAGGAATGTTTTAAGTCAATGAAAAATTTAGTGTGATGTATTACTATATAATCACATCTTGTTAATTTCATTCTATTCCCCCCAGCTAAAATATTAATATTTAGGGTAAAAATAAAGATTTTTAGGGTTTTTAAAAAAATGTGACCCAATTAAAATACACATAAATGCATGATGAAATATCATTATCATTTATTACTTAACACTATTACACTTAATATTTACTATTTATCACTGTCATTTATATTTAATAATAGCACTTATAAGATACCAAAATAAAATAAAACAACATCCAAAGTAGGCAAGGCAATTTAAAGAGAAGTCTTTGCTTTTGTGTCCTAAGGTTAATGAATGAGGACTCTCTTACAGATAAATGTATTTTTCTATTTGAGTGTGATTAGATTTTCACGTAAGAGTGGGTTATTAGATTAGAGGTTCACTATAACCTTCTGCTACTTTACACGTAGCTCTGCAATAAGATATCAAGGCTTCTCTTTCTCCTTACGTTTCAGTACAGTATTACCTTGATTAACAAATCTTGTGGAAACAAAGCTCTTTTATAACAAAGTTGACTATGTTAAAAAAAAAAAAAACACCTCCAGAAATCATGCAAATCACAGTCCCACACCCAAGTCTTAATGAAAACATTCCATGTATAGCCTTTTAAAACTTTTGCCTCAAGGAGGGCAAACAAACTGACCCTAGGTAAAATTGTTCAATTTACCCTGCTAGATTTCCTTTTCTTGTTGTCCTTAACTGAAGCTTCGGATACTCCCAAATCTCCTAACTTCAGGCATTTTCACTGTTTTCCAGAATTTTCTCCCTCTTCATCTCCAACTACTGGCCTCCTCCAAGTCTCAGGCGAAGTCTCACTTTCTACAAGAAGCCTTTCACAATCTTCTGCCCAAAGGAAGGTAAATTTTGATGGTCAAAAGCTACCTAGTTAACTTGGTTTACTGGCTAGATTTCTTTTTCAGAGACCAACCTTAAACCCAGTTCACTCTGGATCTCATGGACTGGACAACAATAGGTCTCAGAGGCCCCAGCACCTCTTTTTGGTTGTTGTTGGTTGTTTCGGGGGCCCTCCTGGCTCAGAGTAAATGTAAATAGTAACTGTTTCTCTTTTGGCCGGCAACCCTGAGGGTCTTCCCTTCCCAGTTTGATTCTTTCTTTTTTTGTTTAATTGAAGGGGCCATCCTCTTCTAAAAAAAAAGGTGTCCATTCACTGAATGGGAATTACTTTACTCAAAATGAGAACCTGAGAAGACCTTAGCTTAAAAGAGTCAAGGTCTCCCACTGCATCCTGGGTCATCTTCAGTTGTCCAGATCCATATCTGGCCACTGGATCCAGATAGCTCTGGGGGAGAAAGTGAGGCTGGTGACCTTGCACAGCCTTCCCTCCCTCAAATCAAAGTCAAGTGCAAAGTCATGTCATCATCTCCCTGATGTCATGGTCTTAATGATTTAAGAACAAACAACAAACCACACAATGCTAGTACCTTTCCTTTATTGATTTATCCTCTATAGATTTTGTTTGTGTTTAATTGTTTACATGTGGTCTCTTCATTAGGCTGTGAGTGCCTTACGAACAGGAGCTGTTTTCTGACACCATATTACCAGCATTTAGCATAGTGTCTACATCTGGCACATGTTAGATATTTACTTAAATGCTTGTTGACTGACTCGAATTCATCCTCTCTGTTACTGAAGGCATTCCTAATACTACAAATGCTTAATAAATTGTGTTTTCACAGTGAAGTTTAATAAGGAATAATTTTCCTCTAGAATTATAAGACTTCAGAACCAGATAATATAGGACTGTTATAATTTTGATGGATAAAATTTTATTGGATAAGTTTTGGATAAGCTTTATTGCTTTTCTCTTTAGTCAGAGAATCAGAAGACAAAATTGCTTGATAATCGTTTCACTAATATTATTGGTAAAAATTTACATTTTCCTTATTTGTCCAACTGACCACCAGCCCTTTTTTTCCTGATTACTAGACCATGTAACACTATAACTTTTCAATAGCAACTTCATTTCAGAAACATGGCAAATATCTACCACATTTTTTAAAATTTCAGAGTAATATTCCTAAGAACCTTAAGGCATACTATGTTAGCACAGAGACTTCCATAAGAATTCTCTCAACAGAAAAACCTAAAGTTATACATATGAAATAGTCAAAAAGGTCACAAGTGTGTTTGCACAGGGCTGGTCAAATGTGTCTCAAAAGACTGTCCTATCAATCTGTATAGTCATTTATTGTCAAACAGATGACCTTATTAGATAGATCTCAAGAATATAATCCCCTCACACTCCCCCAAAAGGTAATAGTCATTTCACATGGCCTTGAATAAAAATTATACCAGGACACACTATCCTGAAGAGCCATAGATAAATTAATGAAATCAGAATTCTTGAATGCCAACTATCAACAATCAGAACTTGTCATCAATCAGAAGCTCCTATTTTATCTGAGGTATCTTAATGACTCTAATAGAATGACTGATCTTCATGGTACTCACTAAAATTTATCACTTAATATTTCTTTAAAGTACATGTTGTTGACCTTAAAACAAACAAGAACCAAAATTCAGAAAAAGTAGCAGAGAATGGAGCAATAGAATTCTGGTTCTATCTGGAAGACTACTGACTTCAAAGAGTATCAGTTATGATATAGTAGGTTGCCTTGTTGGCATGCACACCAACTCCTTGCCAAGACTGGGCAATGACATGAAACAGATTGAGGTTGTACCACCCCTCTCATATTCCCTTTCAAGATTACTCTTGCCTTTCTAAGTACCTATTCTTCTAGGACCATCTATGGCTGGCTAGGGCCACTGATTGTGACATTTCATTTAAGGTAAGCCAAAACCCTATGCTAAACCTTTCCCTCATTGCTCTACTCTTTAGTCAAACTTGCTGGTGGTGTGTCCCATTACATCTCACCTAGCACAGGATTTAGAGCTGAAAGAAATCTAGGTCACCTAGCCCAAGCCTCTCATTGCACAGATGAGGGAACTAAGACCTAATTAAGTTACATTAATTTGCCAAGGTAACTGGAATATATAATAGCAAATCCAGGACTTGGATACATGTCCTCCAACTCAAGATTCAATACTCCTGCATTTACTTTCTGAAAGAGAAATTAAGTTACTAGCTGGAAAACAAGTCAATGATAATAAAAACTTAATGTGATATTCCTATAGGAAGTTTCCATTTTAATGGAGAAAACCTACTAATATAAAACATTCAGTCAAAGTAATGAATCTCTAATGGTTGAATTTCAGGCATTATAATAGAAGGCAGTTTGGGTAGCCATTCTGAAAAGGGAGGTATTTCTACCATGTTGGAAACAGGAATGTCAGTCTGCAAATCAGGAAAGAAGAAAAATCAGCCCTTAAAAACAATTTACAAGGTTGTTCGGTGTTGTTTTTCCCCTTTCTATGGTGCTCATAAAGAATCCTCTGTTCACATTACATGCAAATAGAGTTGCTCCATGAAAGTATGTAAAAGTTCCTTGAGAGAAGAAGTCATGGTTGCAAAGTGACCACTACAAAAAACAACAACATAGGTCATGATTTCACTTGCTGGCATGTTAAGTAAATATCTTACAGCTACATTTCCTTTATCCATTATCACTGGAAAATAAGGAATTCCACATAATTTTTACATATAACTCTAAATTTACGCATTTCAAGCATAAAGGTCAAAACTTTAAAAAAAAATCTTTTTCAAAATGTGGCTTTCCAAAATGAACTCTTAAACATTAAATATATTTTTAAATATAACTTAATTTTGCCTGATGACTAAGGAACATATATTATTATTTTTCTATTATAAATTTTATTTTTTCAATTAACAAAATTTATTTTCTCTCTTACAAAAATATGCAAAGACAAGCAAAAAAAATTCCCCCATTAGTCAAGTCCAAAAAATGTCTTATTTGCACTGAGTCCATCATTTCTGTCCGGAGGTGGGTAACATGCTTCACCACCAGCCTTCTGGAATCTTTGTCAGTCATTGCAAGAACATGTATTATGGAATTATGCAACAACAGAATTTGTTTGAACTTTTAACTGTTTTCTGTTTCCTTTCTCAACGCCAAGCTATCAAGTTGCCATTTCTGTTATTATGGTGTCTGCCACTAATAGCTACTCTTTACCGTTTGCTACTTTTAGTATGCCATACACTACAAAAATAATTCATTGATCTTGTTATAAATTGTCAAATATGACTCAGGGGGAAAGTCAAAGGCAGAGTCCCAACCAATAAACCATGATGCAATAGTAGACTTTGAAGTTTATCTAACTGGTTTCTAAGCCAACTGCCCTAACCATACTCCCTCTTTCATATTCAAAAACATGTTCAGGTCTCCTTTGACCTAAAGCAGCTTTTCCTTGATCTGGATATTGTCAAGTTATGCTCTCTCCTCTCTATCAATATCAAACATCTAGAAAGCATAGTGTATGTTTGCTACCTTCACTTCCTCACTAAGAAGGTAATTCTTTGGCCTCTCCCCAATTTGTCACATTTCATTAAGTTATCTGGGTCCATAATATAATCTCCTCTATTAAATTCATTAAGGATGGGGACTGGGTCATATATATCTTTGTATTCTGAGTCCTTAGGACAGTGCCTTTACTCAAGGGAGGTCTTTATATGGGTGTATACATTTGTTAAACTGCTAATTTATTTCCAGTGCAGTGGAGCACCACACTATTGGCTACATAATCTACCCACCTCCCCAAACAGATGTAATAGAAATGATTTCGAATCAGTTTGGGTTTGAATTATTTCTCTGCTAGTCAATTTATCTTTCTGGACTTCAATTTCCTTATCTATAAAATGAGAGAGATGGATTAATTAATCCCAAAGGCTCCTTCAAGCTCTAAATCCTACAATTCCACACTGGTGCATCATAAGAATTCCCACTGAAGAGAACAGCCCAGTTGGGGTTGCCACTATTTCATCATTAGTCAGAAGAATAAACACCAGCAAGCTTCTTGGTAGCCCTTAATCAACCATTTTTATTCTTAGCTTCTTGACCACACTATCTGTAACTATATTTTGAGGAACCTTGCCCAAGAATTAACAACACATACCAATATATAGTACAGGGGCTTTGTGACATTTACTTTGGGTACTCAGGTCTCTTTTATGCTTATGCTTTAGGACTGTGATCTAAAAGGATGAGGTGGCTCAAAGTCTGACCCTCAAATAAGTGGGATTTTATTACTTGTGTTTCTGTAAAGGGTCATTTTAAACAGTGACGAATAGCTAAATCCATATTATACAAAATATAGGGAGAGAATTTGTCCCTGTAAAGTCGAATTTAAACACGAAAGGGAGCTATGAAGACTTAGGAATACAGTCCGTGCCAGGAAATCTGCCCAAATATCAGACACAAAGTGAATAATGAAGTGAAGAAGGAAACAATTGGTGAGAAACTAGATATGCTCCTATTGCTTATAACACTGAAGCCAGGTTTCCATTGACTTTCATTTAAAATGTGTCCTTGTCTTGAAATGCTGGCAGATTTGAAAAGGTTTTTGTTTAGTTTGGAGGGGAAAAAAAGGGCTACTGCCAGCTTTGCCACTTTTTTTTCTTCTTAACTACTAAGCTGTTAAAAAAAATACAAAAACCCTACCATTATTCTGAACAGATTATTTTGTGCTATTAAAAAAGAAAATCCTGGCATTTTTATAGCATATGCAAAGTGATATAATCATCCTAGCCCAGTGATCCCTACAGATGCCCTAAAGTTACACAATTCTAAGTTCTAAATATGCTGATTGTCTCTCCCTCAGTGTCTTTCTGAGTGACCTCTGGAATGTCCTCCTTGTTCTTTATCCATTTCTGACAGGTTAGGGCCAGCAGTGGTAAACAGCAGATAACTCAGTGATTTAGAAAGACAATAAAGTTTTTGGGGTTGTCCCTTTAACCATTTGCCCTCCTCCAGAAATGGTCCAACAGCACAGCTTGTTTTGCTTGTTGTTTGGTTTAAGAGGGTGAATACATCCACCTAAAAATGTCTGTCACTTTGGCAAAAATGTTGCCACCATTATCATTCCCCTCCCAGGACCACAGGATCCTAGATTAAAGGAATGCAAGATTACAGATTTAGAGTTGGAAGATGTCCTAAAGGTTATCTAGTCCAACCTCCTCATTTTCTAGTTAAGAAAACTGAGGCTCATAGAAATTAAATTATTTGTCCAAGGTAACACAGAGGCTAAGTGGCAAAGGCAAAATTTGAACCCAGGTTCTCTAACTCCAAATCCAGTACTCTTTCCATTAACCCAGGCCTCTCCTCTATGTATATAAGAGTGTCTCATAAATATTGCAACAAAAAGAAAAAAGAATAAACCACATGAACCTGGTAGTACATCTTTTTCAGTTTACAAATTTTATCAGTAAAAAGCAGTAGTTAACTTGATGCTTTTCATCTTAAGTCACATAATCTGAAAGAGGCAAGTATGGAAATCAGGTATTAATCAAAGGTCATCTGGTGGTTTCCAATACCTCTTTTTTCCCTCTAACTATTGCAACAATGGTAAAAGGATGGAAAGAGACCCATTGGATATAGGCGGCACAAAACTTATAAAAGAGGAAACTATCCTGTAAACTCAGAGATAAGGTCTTTCCATTAGGCTCCTATGCTAACAATAAACTCCAATAAAAGAACATATTTGGCTAACTGATTATTTTGCCTTTATTGAGGAAGCAGAAAAAGAGGTTTACAATGCACACATTGTGCTTTAAGTGTCTCTAATCTTACCCAATAGGACCTTTTCTAATCATTGCTAATGGCCAGAAAACCTGGTACCAAAAATCACATTCCATGAATTAGCAAGTAAGCTAACAGGAATTACAGTTTATTGTAGAATGTATTTAGCTAATTTTCTTTCCTAAAGCAAAACAAAACAATTGTAGCTAAACAGTAATTATTTAACTGTTCAATGAACAATTACACTATAAACCAAAATAGTAAATGTTAGTGGAATAATTTTTACTGAAACATTTCCATTTGTCAAAGTAAACAAGTCTTTAGAAATTCATTAAAATTGGTCAAAAAGTTTTTATAATTGCGAATAAGAACTAGAATAAAGATTTTTCTGCTTTTCTAACTTTGAAAATGAGATTACTGGGGTGGCTAGGTGGCACAGTTAATAGAGCACCGGCCCTGGAGTCAGGAGGACCTAAGTTCATATCCGGCATCAGACACTTGACACACTTACTAGCCATGTGACTTTGGGCAAGTCACTTAACCCCAATTGTCCTCCAAAAAGAAAATGGGATTACTGTTTTGCCTTTTTCATATGAACACAGTGCTAGCCACAACTATAGTTATTGAATTCTAGCCTCATCTCCCCAGGGATAAGAAGACTGCTTACAAATATATTTTTATGATAAAGAAGTAGAATTGGAAATGAGAATGAGGGGTAAAGAATTATCCCCACTAATGTATCTAACTTTGTATGTGCTTTGGGTATGAACAGAGTCAGAAAGGAATTCCATAGAGCCATAATCATATGCCTCCCTAATTCCTCTCAAAATCTCTCTTGACCCTCCCTCACATCTGTTCTACAACTCTATGTAAAGGAACATGCTCAAGTCTGTTCTGACAGAGCAAAAAGTAAGAGTGGTAGTCTGAAAACCTCTGGGTTTGAGTGCAAAGGAAATGGGAAGTTACCTGCCTAGCCATTCTTGGGACTGGTTTTCTCTACTCTAGATAGGGCTTTATCCTTGTCCTGTACACCCATCCTGCTCACAATATGAACCACTTCTCCTATATATAAAAACTTCCATGCCTAATGCAAACTCAATAATTGCTGTCTCTATCTATGACATCAGAAATAAGAAACCAGGCATGGCTGACCTCCCATAAAGCACTTGGCCCACTTCAGCATCCCCTGAGTACAACAGCTATGTTAGATAGCCCAGGTATGCCTCCATGGAAATGGAAAGAATGGAGACAGCCTAGAATAACCTGGGTGCTGGATCCAGAAGTGCCTCTCACATAATGATCTCTCCCTTTTTTCTTCCTATTGTGGCCTGAATGTCATTTCAACCAAGGTCTGATTGCCATGATGGTTACCCTGAGGTATCTAGCCCGTCCAAAAATCTGTCTGTATCCCTCTCTCCAGTGATTATGATACAGATTTATTCTGGTTTTATAACCTCCCCAATCCCAGACCTTCCCTTTCTCCTTCCTACTCACTGCTCCTAATGTCTCCTCCCACCTTCCCCCAAAAAAGCATCAAATGATAGGCTTATCAGGGCAACCAGGTGGCTCAGTAAGAGCGCCACTCCCAGAGTCAGGAGACCTGGGATCGAATCTGGGCTCAGACACTTAGCACCCACCCAGAAACACCTGGCCGTGTAACCCTGAGCAAGTTACTTAACCCAATTGCTTTAAAAAGAAAATGACAGGCTTATCATTTTTAATATTACTGGAGAGCTAGGTGGCACAGTGGATAGAATAATGGACTTGAAGTCAGGAAGAGCTGAGTTAGAATCCTGCCATAGCTACTTACTAGCTGCATGATCCTGGTCAAGTCCCTTAAACAAAGTCTCCGTGCCTCAACTGAAAAATGAGGATAATAACAAAAACCTACCTTACTATATTGTTGTGAGGATCAAATGAAATAATATGGGTACTTCACCAACCTTAAAGCACTACATAAATGCTAGGTATTATTAGACGATCTGTTTATTCTGTGGACATGTCTATGGCCACTCAAAAACAGCTACAATAAACTGGCACTTGAGGAAAGTTACTTCTTTGTTCTATCCTTAAGAAGATCTGAGTGAAGACTGTCATGGAAAACTAAGGGCGATAAAAAAGGCGTGAGTTTTGTTTGTTAAGGTATATTGGGTGGGAAAGGGTTTTTGTGGGGGGACTAAGGATAACAGAAAACAGGCAATCATTTCCTATTTTGCTTCAATGTTCTCTGACAAGGACAATGCACTGGAAATTACAAAAATGACTAACAAGGCATGGTTAACCAGGATAAGTAAGGAAATAGTAAAAGAACATGCAGTGTGATGGATTCAAGTCATTGGTCTGGCATGACCTGTTTCTAAAAGAACCTAGGATGGCTCTTTGTGATTACCATTTCTTTTTATTTCCCATGTATATATTTCCTCCTCTTCAATATATGTTCCAGAAATTTTCCAGAAATCAAAGTGACACTATAGCCTAGGTTTGAATTCAGGGAAATGAGGTCCAAATTTTAGTTCTGCCTCAAACTCCCTGGATTTCAGTTTCAGTTCAAAAATCAATAAATGAAAGGCTTATACTTTGCACATTCTACTCTCTTCTGTTTTGGGGAAATATTAGGGAATTTGTTCTGCAGTCATGTGGCTCCTTACTTGATTGATCATCATAGTTTCTCAAAGTTCAATCAAAATGTTAGGATAGAGTAAAAATTAGGATAAAATAGGATGCAAAGATTAAAACCTATCATTAAAGGCATTTGGGGAAGTAGGAGACCATAACTTTCCTTATTCTACTACAGAGTAAGGGGTGTGTGTGTGTGTGTGTGTGTGTGTGTGTGTGTGTGTGTGTGTGTGTATGTGTGTGTGATGGAATATACACCCAAAGTGCAGTGATCCAATGGACTGGGACCCCTGAGTATCCTTACCCGTCATGTTATTGGTCAGAGACAAAGGCTCATTACACAGTCAAGCTTTTCAGATTCAGGTAAAATCAAGTCACTATATTTAAGGAAGTGGTTAGCTTACAATTACTTGGGTCTAGGACAAAACTTTATAGAGCAGAGAATTCTAGTAACTTTGTTGTTCCATTTCTAAATCAAAATCCCCTTTCCTAAGCAAAGGAACCGTTCTTGTATCTTCTCAAATGGTGATTGAGAGTTACACAGAACTCAGATATGACCCAAAGACTGCCACAATTCATTAGCTCCATAGCCAAAATGCAAACTACTCCTTCCACTCCCCAACCCCATCCCACCCCACCCAGGTTGACAGTCAGCTGCAAAACAAGCCATAGAATCATATTCATCTAAGCCAATGAAGACCAAGTTTCCCAACCAAAATGCCAGTTAAATGTAAGGGTGTAGTTCCAGCTTCTGGCTACAGAACCTCTACTGTTTTTAAGTGTTCTCTGCCACACTCAACTGTTGCATTCCAACAAATAAGAGTTAGCTAGATTTGCAAATATTTAAAAGTATTTGCTCAACTCATCACTTGTTATCCAGTGGTGATGAACATCCACCAATCGCTGCTGACAGAACACAGAGGTAAGTAAGTGGTAGCCTGAAAACTCTGGTTTGGGATTGGGGAGTATTTGGCCATTCTCATAACAAGCTCTCTACTCAAGAAGCACCCCCTCTTCCTTTCTAGTATACGATGCCCTTTCTCTGGAATACTCCCACACCAATATGGATATTTCTATATATGATGCAAACTCAATAATTGGTGTTTCACTGCTTGTGACAGCAAACAGAAAGCCAGACACACCTGACATAAAACACCTGGCCTTCTTCACATCACAGAGTGGCTTACTAGAGCTATATTTATTCAAGTATAAATATCTGTGTTAAAATCTTAATGCTCAAAAGCTTTCATTTACATGGCTTACTAAATTCTGTACTTTGCTAGACTGTTAGCTTCATCTTGCCCAGGACATTTTGCAGACACAATAAATGTTTACTGAATAACAGTGCAGTATAATTTATAGGCTTGCAAAATGTCACTTTCTAGTTACATACATTATATTGAAAGCAAAAGTAATATGTATTTATTACAATTATCAAAACTAATTTCATTTTTTTACTTTGTCACTAAAAAAATACATGCAAAAGAGAAAACAGAAAAGGACATCCCATTGCTTCAGAGACTAATTCCAAATAGTATCAATGAACAATTCAATCTATTTAGCCTTATTTGCATTACTTAAGGGTCTCAGTTAACTATAGGCACAGGGTTAAAGTCAGATTACACTTCAGATTCAATGAAAAACTCAACCCAGTTGAACACAGATTTTAAATGTCCAGAGGGCAGCTTCAAGCAACATTTTCTGTGAGGTCTTTATTGCCGGCCATATGTACAGAAAAGGAAGGGATTCAGGAGCAATTATTTAGGCTTTTCATTCAGATGCCTTACTTACAACCATTAGATCCCCATCAAATTCTATAGCAGTTTATGGCCATGGTAGCACACATACAATAAGGAATAATGTCTAAGTTTCAAAAGCAATAAACTAACTTTTTATTTCTGGTCTAGAGAATATATGTGTTTTTCATTTCTGGTATACAGGGGAAACCAGTCCTATAGGGAAACCCCTATATTCGTTATTATGGGTATGTTAGAAACATACATAGTCCTTGTTGGAGAGCCAGGAAGGTTTTTATTACCTTTATTTTACATTTATTCTTTCCTGAATAAATGGATAGTCTCTTTGAAAGACCACAGAGAATCAGACAAATGCAAGCCCTTTTACGCTGCTTCCATTTGAATTTCCTGGTCTGCTCCTCCCTTCAGAAATGGGACTGGTCCCAGTTCTTCTGGGTTACAATCTTTCTGACCTGCCCATTACATATCTACTCCTTAGTATGTTCCCTCCTCCCAAAAATGAGCTACATGCATCCCATGATCAGATAACGAGGCTCTAATTCCATGCAGGGTGTGTCAGCTAATATGTATGAGACTAGTTAAGCGTGAGTATTAATGAAAAGTTAGTGACCATCCTTTGACCCTAACCGGTTTGAGCCAGCTTTGCCCAGGCCCCTTCCAATGGTAAACTTACAGATTTCTTCCAGCTACATGATTGGCTAGGGTCACTCTGCCCTTCCTCCCCTCATCCTAATTTACACCTTCCTGTGCAACATCTGTTTTTGGAACATCCATTGTTCCTATAGAATCTGTGGAAACCAAACTGGTTGCATTTCTCACAGATATAATAACATGTTTGGGGGATTTTAAATCTGTCAGTATACATCTTTAACATTTCAAGTATCATTTCTTCTCAATTAACCTTAATTAAAATAAATATCAAACGTTATCATTTGGTCTCCTTTTAATTTGTTGCTGAACATATTCAATCTTTTATTCTTCTAAAATATTTTTAATTATTCTTAACTTAAATATCAAATAAAGTGAGCATTTCTATATACATTGTCTAGCAGGAGGGAATACAGGAAACTGAATATTAAGCATTCAATTTGTAAGCTGCTTTTTTCTACATTATATCATAATACAAAAATAAGCGAAAAAAATGTAAATGTAGCATTATACCCATTTTACAGATGAGAAAATTAGGGCAGACAAAAGAGATGGGTTCTTTTATAATCACAACAAATCTGTCTCCTATTCTGGATTCTTGGGGCTCATTTTTATCCTTTAAAAAGCCATGTAATTTTCATTAAGGTTAATTAATATTTTGCATTCAGAAACTGTTGCAGTTGGCACATTGTGGCTTCCTGAGTAGATAAAATAACCTTGGTTCCCACCTATTTTCACATATAACAAGTGTGAGGGGACCTAGTTCTCCCCTATTCTTTGAACTTGTATATGCTAGGTTTATGTGTATTCTATTATATTATGCATATTCTATGATTGTGATAAAATATTATTAAAAATTTATTCAAAATAAACTGTTTATACCTTTAAAAAAAATTCCTTCAGAGAAGCCTGAATTTAACACTATTTTCCTTTGAAAATAATACTTTTAACACTGACCTCTTATCCTATAAAAGGAAATAAGATTACATGTAAACCCAATTTGTTCATTATTTACATATAATCCTCTCATTTTCCTTGGCCTTCCTATACACATTTTCTAACCATGAAATTTCCCTTGATGTATATTGCTTCCCTTTTTCAATGGAGATGAGCTATATCATCATTTTCATTAGCATTTCATTGTTTCATTAACATTTCATTTCATTAATATTAACATTCCATAGCTGTTGATCTATGGCCCAATAAATTTTACTGAAAACAAAAATCAACATTTGTAAATGCAAATGAATTAAGTATATTGGTTCACTAAGCGAGACTATAAAATACTCTTCAAGTTTAAGTGGGTCCAACAAAAAGCACTAAAACACTTCTTGGAATCACCATGATCTAAAATCAGCTCTACCATTCATATAGTGAGTTATCATTACACTGACTTTATTTATATATTTTTTTAAAGCAACTGGGGTTAAGTAACTTGCTCAAGGTTACACAGCCAGGTGTTTCTGGGTGGCTGCTAAGTATCTGAGCCCGAATTCAATCCCAGGTCTCCGGACTCTGGGGCCAGTGCTCTTACTCACTGCACCACCTGGCCACCCCAACACTGAATTTATTCTTAATAAATTCTAGATTAGAACTTCATCTTATTCTTATACAAATAAACACCAATTCTTATACAAATAAACAAACCACTTAATGAGGCAAAATAATACATCCATTTACAATTATTTTCATAAATTTCCCATTTGCACTTTATTATAGGACAGTATCTCATTCAGTTAACCTAAAGAAATTAGCATTCTTTATAGCTATTCTTCTTTAAAGCCATTTCTTTGATACTAAAACAGGGTTTCATTTCAGATATTTCCAAAGACTAAGTCTCTTCTTTTATCAATGACAAGAAATAACTTCTGTGGTTTTGCCCTACTCTCCAATGCACAATGTTTATATCAAAAGGTAAATCCTCTCCTTATTAGAGACCTGAACTATAGCAAGGGTGTTGACAGTCTAGATTTCAAGATACTGGCAGAAATGTAAAGAATTCTTAGGCAGTGCCTGTTCAAATACTGTCTGTCTTAGTTCAATGCCTAGTTCCTTTTTTCTTCTTCTGAAAGCATAATCTATTCAGTAATCCAAATGACATGCTACTGAAAATGTTCAGGTACTCATGTTCTGACAATATGTAATATTCAGAGGCTATTAACCAAAGAGTTTACATGTAACTCAAAGTTTTGGTTTTCTGCAAATAAAATGGAAACATGTATTCCTAGAATTTTCACTTACAATTAATGAATTTTACATTTCCTTCATATATCTCCTGTAGAGAACACTGCTTGTAAAATGATCTTACACTAAGGGAGGAATTTCATAATTGAGCATTCTCAGATGACCTATAAGCCCTAGAACTTTTAAATAAATGACATATGCCAGTTTCATAGCAACAATGTCCTGGTAAATGGTTCCCTAAATGAATATATTTATAGGCTTGTAAAAAAAAAAGTGGGGGGGGGGGCCGCATATAGCTGTTTCTACATTAAATTAGTGAAACATCTTTTATAATTAGCTTCAAAAGTTTTAGGTCTTGAAGTTTACTAAAGATCAGATTTATCTCTAGAGCCACTACATGCAAGGAAGTAAATTTGCAGTTCATTCACTGAGCTGAGTGACAGTGAATTCAAATTCAATTAATGACAAACTTGCTACTTCTGAGTGGATAAGATTACTTTTAACTAACAACAATGTTTTTTTCAATTCATTCCATTCAACATTATTAAATAACTATTCTGAACAAGCCAAACCCCGATTTGAACATTTTTGCTTATATATGTCCTTTGTATAAACATAAAGGAAATAAAGAATATAAAAAACATTATTTGGACAAGTTTATGTTTACTAAACAAGAGCGAGAACATGGTGGCAGAGAGATTGTATCTGGCACTGAAGACACAAAAGTTACAACAATGACCAGAGAAGGATGTTTGGGAGGTGGCCTTGAATTAATCTGTTGTTATGACTTTTCTTGTTGATTGTGTCCATTCTTCCTGATACTTTTCTCACTCTGACCCCCAAATACAATTATGCCATCATTTCTATAATATCAAACTATCCATTAATGCAGAAGAAAAAGATGTTACAATGTTGGTCTTCTTCAAAACACCATGGAAATTCTGACATTTCCATCCTTTTGTTTGAAGTAATAACTACATCAAGGAAGCTCTCAGGAAAGAAAAAAAAACATATGCTGCATATAGAATAGATATGTTTATATCAGAAATGAAAAATGGAAGTTTTGACATAATCTCATTTTTCCACTCTCTCTTCTGAGAATAAACAAAAAAGAGGAAATTTTCCTTGCTTTTTTTGGGGGGGAAGGGGGAGAATGGGGAACAAACCCATGGCTGCCAAAGATCTCCAGGGCTTTAAAGCATTAAAGGAATGTACTGTCCCTGTCAGACAAAGAGTTAAAATGTAGGGTAAACTGGCTAGACAAGTCTTGGCACTCTTTTCCTCTTCATCTCCCCTTATATTAATATATTCTCTCTCTCTCTCTCTCTCTCTCTCTCTCTCTCTCTCTCTCTCTCT
>NW_027187419.1:92038709-92086000 GCF_028583685.1 Petaurus breviceps papuanus
CTCTCTCTCTCTCTCTCTCTCTCTCTCTCTCTCTCTCTCTCTCTCTCATATTTTGGCAAATTGTTAACTATACTAAATGGCATTGAGGGAAAACAAGAAAAACTTCCATCCACAGGAACTGAATAGTGAGGGTGTTGGAGCAATAAACTGGGACTCCATTAACAAGAATTCTCTAAGGACTAACCCTGCTTAAAAATTAACCTAAAAATAAAACTATCAATGGAAGAGAATGGGAAAATAATGGGAAAAGATATGATTGAATATAGTAAATTAAAAATTGAAGGGTTTAAAAAAAATATCCTTACCCCTCATTACTGCTTTTCTTATCAAAGTAGCGATTATACATTCAGACAAATGTTCTACCATCATTCTCCACAAAACAATACCAAGATACAACTATATAACTAGAATTTTTGAGCACCTAAGGCAAATTGTAAGACCCCATTCCTCCAACACACCTTCTAAGCACCATACCTCCTCGTACATTGAGGTTTTGATTGTTTTCTATGGCTTTTTTGTTCAGACCTTTTATTTCCCTGGGGTATTATAGGGAACATCCAGAATGGAAATTCCCTCTGCAGACCAGACCAGCAACTCATCTGTAACTTGAAGAGTCTATTCAGGGTTGTTTGGGCCACTTGAACTTCAGTCAGAGGCAAAACCTGACTGAATTCAAGGTTGCTACTAGACACTATACTACACACCCTTTTATACATAGGAATACACTTAGGAATCATTTGTTGAATAGACATTGAAAAAAAGTGTGGAAAATGCCCTGAAGTGTCTAATTTACTTCACCTGCATATACTCTGCCCACCGGAATTTTTTTGTTTCTATGCAACTACTAAAGCAGATTGAGATGGAGTCTATCTATCCTTGCAGACTATAGAAGACAGTCCATCTTCTATCTTTTTTCTCCATTGTTCAATTATCTTCCTTTCAACCTCACAGCTTCTAATCTATTGTCACTTTTTCAAAAAATCTCCTGGAACCATCATTGTTCTTGTCTCTCTTATCTAATCCTATTTCCCATAACTTCTCTTGCAAGTCTTGGATCTGACCCTTGGGTTTGATGCCTTGGGTTTCACGGTCATTTAAAAAAATCTGAAATTTCTATTAAACTAGTATCTACACAGCAGAAGTTTTTCTGCACTGTGGAAGAATATGATTTTACCCATTAAAAATCCAACTGTTAGCCTCTTCCTTAGTGCCTATAACACTCTGAGAAGTAGGAGGAAAAAAGATTTTTTTTAACTAAAAAGTAGGAAAAAAAAACATCAAGAATTTAGAGTAATAATCCATATTATCCAGTAATAATCTATCCAGTAATCCAATATAGTTTTACTATATGCTTTCAGATAATTTCACTAGTTATTACTTTGTGATGATGATGATGATGATGATACTAGCTGGGCAGCTAGGTGGCACAGTGAATAGAATGCCAGGCCTGGAGTCAGAAAGACCTGAGTCTCAGATATTTACTAGCTATGATCCTAGGTAAATCATTTAACCCTGTTTGCCTCAGTGTCTTCATCTGTAAAATCAGTTGGAGAAGGAAATGGCAAACCACATTAGTATCTTTGCCAATAAAAACCCAAATGGGATCATGAGGAGTCGGCCACAATGGAAACAACTAAACAACAGCATTTACCAGCACCTTAAGGTCTTGAAATATCTTTACATATGTGATCTCACTTCACTCTCACAACAACCCTGTGAGGCAGGCAATATTATTACCCCAGTTTACACAAGAGAAAATTGAGAGTCATACAACTAGTAAGTGTCTGAGGCAGGATTTATAGTCAAGTCCTCTGCTCAGTCTACTTCATCTAACTGTTTACACACTCCAGTAGCCAAAATATTTAAAATTCTTGAAAACGGAAAATTCACACATTACTAATTGCAAATATAGAAGGTTTATAGTCATCTACTATGTATAATGGAGGAGTCTTGAAATCTATTTGAATGTTATGGTCCTCAATCCCCTAGTGCCTTCCATCTGAGATTTCCAATATATCCTATCTATATTTTTTTACACATGGTTATGTGCAAATTGTCTCTGTAAACTACTTAAGAAAAGAGACTGTTTACAGTTGGATTGGGTTGGGTTTTTTTTCCTCTTTTGTATCCCCAGAGATGAGGCTAATGATGTCTAGAGGTTAAGGGACATGCTCAGACACACACTTCAAGGAAATATTTAGCCAATGTCTTGGCTAATATTGTCAAATTGTCAATTTGTCAAATATTTAGTTAATGTTTTAGACAATGGTCAGAACTCAAGTCTTTTTATTACCACGAGATTAGTGTTCTTTTCAACTGTACCAAATACTCCCAGCTAAGATACTGGACTGACATAACTGAAAAAATTTAGCATCCTCAATTGAGACCTGCAAGTGATCTTAGAGATTAAATAGTTCAGTCCCAATAATTTTATGGAGAAGTAAACAAATATTAGCCAAAATTTAAACCCAGGCCCTCTGATTTCAAATTTAGTACTCTTTTCACTATAAGTTATAACCTCTGATTAAAAGAGGATAGGAAACAAATGTACTTTCTCTCTGATTAAAGCAGTAAAAGGGAAATAGACACAGAAGAAGAGTGATTCATGTGACGCCAGTTGCTTCCCATCTGAAGTAACAGCTGTCTATAGAAATTTTTCTGTCTTTCCAAAGCTGGCCTTATAATGGGAGTAAGCAAATTATTTTTTTTTCCCAACTGAAAGTATTGAACTTATTCCTAGGAAGGGAACCTTTTCTTAAAAAAAGAAAATTCTACATATGTATCAAAACAGATATAAACACACCAATAAACACAGGCACATAGTGCCATGAAGGAGGGAAGGGAGTAGAATAATCAGAGCCATGCTTCAGACAGAGGGGAGAAGTTGTTTTTCAGCCAAGAGGGGTACTTAGTATATAAAGGCCCTGCCCACATACACTCAACAAGGTAAAGGTTAAATGACAATGCCAGGAAAGATGGAGAATAAACAATGCCAATCCAAGAAATAAGGGAAGGACTAGCAATTGGTGGCACCTAACTTCCTTCAGTGCCTTGGCCCCAGAAACATGCAGAGAGCCAATAGGAAATGCCAGGCAGGGCTGAGCCCCAGGATTTCTGAGGCAAGCAGGCCAAACAAGCATGAAGGGAGGAAATAGCCCAAGGTCCTTTGAAAGGCCCTAGAAGTATCTTGCAGAAAATAAAGTTGGAGAGGGGGATGGGAGGAGAGAGCCCAAGGAAGAATGAGAGAACACTCCCATGATATGGCAGAATGATGCTGTATGTGGGGCTTCATCATCTCTCTAAGCTATATATGAGAAAGAGCCTTAGATGTCCAATTTTGAGCCAGATGAGCCAGAAGTCATGTCTTTGCTATCAGCTGCTGAAAAATAGCTACACAAAGCATAGGAATTCAGGGGCAATTACCACTACTTTTACATCAGCCAAGGAATGAACTGCTTTTTCACCTCTCCTGCAATGATAAATAGTGGGAATAATGGTGGCCTAAACTGCTGCCACTCTCACTCCTTGCCTTGCTTTCATCTAATTTCTAATTTCTTCAGAACCAGCAGTAGGAAGAGGGTGGAAGAAATGGAAAAATGGAAAAGATCACACTCTAAGTCGGGTATATTCAATTTGTGATGTATTAGAGGTGGAGAACAAAAAGGGCCTCTAATTTACACCACAAAGTCAACACATAGCAACAACACCAGTGCTCTCCTTATACATATAGTGGTCTCATGCAAAATGAATATTTCAATGGCTAGACTAAACACAGATCCGTTCTATGTAGCTGGTGGTACACTCAGGGTCAGGATGATCTGAGTTCAAATCTTGATGCAGACACTACCTATGTGATCCTGAGCAAGATATCCTAGTTTCTCAGCCTCAGTTTCCTCATCTGTAAAATGGATAAGAGCAACTATCTTCTTACAGAGTTGTAGTGAAGACCAAATAAGTTGTGTAAAGTGTTCTGCACACCTTAAAGATTTATGTAAATACCAGTCATTATTTGTGACACAAAGAACCGAAGTTCCAATTTCATCCAGAATGTAAATGGCTGGTATTTAATAAATACTTACTGAATTGTTAAATTAAATCCAGAAGCTTAGATAGGGAGCTAGGGATTAATGAGGTGGGCTAAGATTGGATTTATAGTTCCCTTAACAGATACTACTTTAGTATGGATGAACAGCAAGTTAAGAAACTAAGTATCAATCACTCCAAACTAAATAAGGTACTAAATTCTTGGCCTACACCTCTCTAAAACTTTAACTAGGGTCACAGAATGGATCAAACGAGAATTGGCAAACTTATTGCTTACATCACCTAGTATATTCACAGGTCTACAGCAGACACTCAAATGTGATGATCTACACCTATAAAGTTAAGTAATGCTGTTTGGCATTATAAACATATCTTTGTCTTTTGTGTTTATATCTCCACCCCCTAGCACTGTGTCTGGCACCCAGCAAGTGTTTAATAAAAATTATTGTTGATGAACTAATCCTTTTCCCCAAAATTGTTAAAGATTCTAATTCTATTTTTAAAATCTCTTTATCTCTAATAGTACTTTTAAATTAATTTTCTATTTGTCTTACAGTAACAAAAATTATATGCTTGCTGTTCTGTGTCAAAAGGAAAACAACTCAGCTACATAGCACATTCTTGTCTAGAAAACAATAAGGATTTGTTCATCCAGTTTTAAAATTTATAAAACGTAGCACTATGCATTTATTCTGAGTGAAATGAAAAGCAATCAAATTCACCCTGCATTTTTCTAATGTTACCAAAACAACCATATTCATCTTGGTAGTCTATCAAGGGATTAACTTTCCTTAGATAAGCTGAAGTCCTTATATAAGACTGTAGATATTTGACCCTTGGGAAATAATCATGGGAAACTTTTCTCTCCCACCCTGAGAGTTTGTTTTTAGTATAACAGATGGGGGGGAAAATTCCATTTAAAAAATCCTAGCAAACTCCAATAGCAACAATGAAAGTACTTCTTTGGCTACTTTCTAGAGCTCATAAAAGCAGCACAAAATTATTTAAAATTTTCAGTGTAGAAATACATTATGTCCTAATATACAATTGTCTTTGAAAGGTCAACTAGTCCATCCCCTGATACTAGGTAGTATCGACTCTTGTCAACCCAGTTTGCTGGATTAGAGGTTATCCTTCCCTAATGATTTCAACATAGCCCTTCATATAAAGGTATATGTTGCTTTATGTAATTTATGTCCTCTTGAACATGAGTATAAATCTTTTTTTAATCAGATATTATTTTTAATCCATTTTAAAACCCAAGAACTCAGCATTTTAAAAAACCCAACTATAAATCATTTTGTAATGCAACTCCTGTAGAGATCCTTTGTGGAAAACTGTCTTTGCCAGTCCTGCAGTCCCTCCCTTCTTACCAACTACAGCTGAAGACCTCAAAAAGAAAAGTTCTTGCCACCAAACAGCTTGACATCAGAAATATTTTTAGTCAATGGAAAATGACACTAAAGGAGATTTATTCTAAACTGCCTTGCTAAGAATCATTGGGCTTTTCAAGATGTCCTACAGGTGAAACCTTCCATGTCTTCTCTCTTGCTATAAGAATGAGTTCCTTGAGAGCAGGAGTTGTCTCTATTCTGTCTCCCCAGCATTTACCACATAGTGAACACTAAATAAATGTTTTTCATTCATTCATTCATCACCACACAATATAGTTTATAAGCTTCGCTACATTTTATTTAAGTAAGGCATGTGCATACTTTATGAATATGTACAATATTAAGCATTTTTCTAAGCCTCTCTCTTCTATTGACTAATGTTATTCATTTACCCTTTTCTAACACAGACTATTTTCTTTCTGAGAGCAAAGAACATACAGGTATCCACAGGACTCAGTTGATACTATTCAGCCTATAATAGGGGTCAACAGATTCTGTTGACTGTCTAAATAAAACATTTTACTTAAATGGGGATGTTTTCCAGATCAACATAGGAAATAGCATTATCAACCACACCTGGTGCTACAAACAAGAAAAACCATAACACTGTTATTCAATTATTCCATAACTCATTCAGAGGAAATAACTAATTCAAATGTTATGCTTTATGGATTGCACAATTTTTCCTACGACCTCATTTTACAAGTGGGAAGTCTGTGGGAATTACATTAATAATTTAATACAATACTCTCTGGTAATCCAAATTCTGGCTGTAAAAAAAAAAAAGCATATTACATACAAATAAGATCTTAATGTCATGACACTAAGTCCAAGCAACTGGTTATACATTGTCATATGTGGTACATGTTTTATTTTAAAGAAAATTTTAATTGGTGAATCTAAACTTTTTTTTAAATCCACTAAATTAATTTAAATATCTAAAGACTCTAAATGCCACATAAAAATTAAGAATTATTTTAAATCCCGTCTCATTTTTGTCTTTAGATTCCCATTTCCTAGCATTGTGTCTGGCACATATTAATGGCTAAGTAAGTGCTTGACATCTGATTGAAATCCATGGCTACCTATAGAAACATTTTAAACAACTGCTCTTGTAGAGCTAAAAGCATTCTTTGGACACAGTTCACTCTTAAGAAATAAAATTAGCAATCAGAGGGTATGCTATAGTTGTCCACTAAAAAGAGTGACTAGGCTGTTGTCCAACCTTTCAAGGCTTCATCACCATCTCAATTAGTGACATCTAACAAATTACTAGGTTTCTAAATCCATCTAAGCTGTATAGATCTCTAGACTACTAGTAAAGCACTGATTGGACAAATAGGAGTCCTGCTGTCTAATTCAAGGTAAGATAAGAAGTAAAAATCTACCAGGTTTTTCAGTTTTGTAACTTTAGAGTGACTACAGTTTCTCTTGAAAAAGTAATTTAGAAACAAAATATTAGAGGCTCTTGACTCTAGAGTAAATACATTTCTTCCTATGTCAGAAATTTTTAATCTTCTTTACAAAGAAAGCAAACTCCCCCTCCCCCAAAAAAGGCAAAACTGATTAGGTGTAAAGCAAAACAAAACCAGTTATTACAGGTGAGCAGGGTATGGAAGGTGACTTCAGGCGTAAACTCTCCTTCTAACCAATTAATGGCACCATAATAAGTAGTAAGTTCAGGGACTTCAGCAACATTAGGAAAATGATTAACAAAATGAAGCACAATCCCCGATTCTGACAAAAATACAATTTAGGGGATTATCATCTATCTCCTTTGCTCTAATCTTCAAAAAAGGGTTTATTCTGTGCAAAGAGCAAAATGGGAACAAACATGTACAAGGATTTATGATAATTCACTTCTAGGTCACCAATGTAGATCAAACCAGTCAATCTACTATGCTAAGCTCTGTGTTAAGTATCAGATAATAAAGGTACTGAGGTTTTGGAGAATTTAAATGGTCAACTTTATTCCAGTTGCTAATAAACAAGCCTTTCCTATGCATAATTAGAACTATAAACTAAAGCTTTCTTCATTAATCTAGCATAGTTACATTATTTACCTTGTTTCTTCTATTCTTAATACATATATAATATGCCAAATCATTTTCCTATGATTATATTCAGTCTGGTGTGGCCCTTAATATACTTTTTAAAATCTTTATCACCAGACCCTATTCTCCAACCAAAATGGACAACTTATACATTCATTCTGTCCTCTGTACCTTTTGTTCTCACCACATGGAATGACACCTTTCTGCCAAAATTTTATTATTACAGGCCCTGCTGAAATGCTAACCCCTAAACAATAAAAGTAATTTTTCCTCCCTGTGATCTCCCCAATAATTAGGACATATTAGGCACTCTGGTATACTGGAAAGACCATTAGATTTAGCTCTACTACTTACTAGGTAGCCAAGTGGCCAATGAATAGTGCTGGACCTGAAATCAGGAAGAACTGATCTTAAATCTCGCCTCAAACACTTACTAGATGTGTAATTCTGGGCAAGACATTTAACCACTGTCTCAGTTTCCCCAACTGTTAAATAAGCTACTTAGCACAGTGCCTAGTTCTCAGTAGGAGCTTAATAAATATTTATTTCCTTCATTCCTTCTAGCTGTATGATTCTGGGAAAATAATTTCAATTTTCTAAGCCTCAGATCTCTTATCTGTAAAATGGATACAATAATACTTGTATTATCTACAATAACTGTTATGGTATGAAAAGTACTTTGTAAACTCTGAAGTGACATGTAACTGTACTACTAGTACAATTCAACAGCAAACATTTCTCAAGTGCCTACTAGATTGAAGGTAGTATGCTAGATATCAGAGATACAAAGATGAAAAAAATGGTACAGGTTTCTGATTTCAAGGAGTTTACAACTGGGGGAATGGGGAGAAGAAAAATAATTCCAAGTCAGACTACAAAGCCAAAAATTTTGAGAGATTCGAATTAGTATTACTGAGTGTGGGAAGCAGAAGAGAGGCAATGCTAATGACAAATATTTCAAAGGTTCAACAATCATTGTGGGAAGAAGCCATAGGAAGAGGATTTCCATAAACAGATGTGGAAAAAGACTATTCCAGGTATGAGGAATAGTCTTTGCAAATCCACGGAGACAAGACACAGGATGTAAAAGTGTGAAAGGTGTAGTAGAATGTTTTGCTATTACTGAATTGAAGTTTGTGTATTTTTATTTTTTTCAAGCCCATAAATCATCAACTAAATGCCAACTGTTATTATTACTTCTTCCATGGCACTTACATTCTTCTTTGTATTATAATTATTTGTCTACATTTTACCTCCCAACTACACAGTAAACTCCTAAGCCCAGGGACTTAGTCTGGTTCATCTTCATAAGCTGTTATCTAGGGCCTTCCTTATTAGCAAGCACTTAAATGTTGAAGTGAACGGAAGAATGGGAGGAGAAAAGGAATAAATTGAAAAGTGCAACTATTTGAAATCTGGCAGTTATCTGGAGCAAAATGAAAGAATTAATTCACACACATAATACACATTTCCTCAATGTAAGCATCATACTAAATATCTTTCAGATTAGTCATATTGTTTTGAGATTTTTCCATGTTTCCCCTATTCAACTGCCAATGTTCACATGGCCAGTGTGATGAATAAACATGCTGTGACTTGCTTCTAAGGAAACTCCTGTCATGTTCCAGGGAAAAAATGACTTGTGCATCCATTAAATTAGGGGGGAAAAAACTACAACTTTCATTCACCAGACTCATACTACAAATTTTCCTTAACTTTCCTCTTTTCACCATGTTCTCATTCTCCTTTAGGCATTTCTGTGCAACAGACTAGTTATAAAAGGGGGGAAAAAAACCAAAAAACTAAACTAACGGTGAGGGGTAGGGTGAGGAAGGGGAAAAAAGCTTCTAAGCACTGCACTAGGTACAGGTACTATTCAGGGACCCAACTAGTGTTCTGTCTCGATAGTTACTAAAACGGTAAGTTATTTGAAAGTTCTGGCCATCCCTAGCAGAACTACCTGTTCTCTGGTCTGTTTACACAAACGCTAAGAACAGTCACCATTTGCATATCTGGTAGGAAAACATTCTTCCCTAAATATTAACTCAACATGTGACGTCTATCCCCTTCTCATCTCTCCTCCAGCACACGTGGATGCAAAGAAAATTATAGGTATTTTCCGTTTAACTTTGCACTCCTCTGGTCCCAAAGAGCCTTCGTCAAGAGTCAGTTGGCATTGAGGGCCGGTTGGCACGCCACACCTACCCACACCCCAACTCCAAATCACTGCACCTTTCCTGAGACAAACAGCGGTTTGCCCCCCACCCCCAATCAATCCCCAGCTGTCAAGCAGTCTGACAGCTGATATTCCCTAGCCCTCCAAACGCTTGCTCCAAGCCTCTTCCCCCCACCTAGAGTCACCTTGACACGAGTCTCCACCTCCCTGGGCCACTCGGTTCGGCCAAGGAAACTTTTTTTTTCCCCGGGAGCTCGCTTACAGGTATTTGCCCGCAGTTCCTCCAGAGCCCCGACAAGGGCCCTTTGTTGATCTTTACACCCGCCGGACTCAGTCCCAATCCCTGGCATTCAAACGAGCTTCAAGTTACCAGCGCAGCCCCAGTTTAAAACAAAGAAAAGCTACAAAACCACCACCACCGGCCAGAATCCAGAGAGACTGAGAGAAGAAAAAAAAGAAAGTCTTCTCTGGGTCGGTCCCTTGGCTGGTCAGTGACTCACACTGGCACAGCTGGCAGGGCAGTCGTTAGGCTAGGCAGGTAAACGGGTTTAGTTAGGCCTCGCTGAACTCGCCCTTCCCCAGTTGCGCTCCTTCCCTGAGCGGGGTGGGTCGGTCGGAGCTTACCCGGAGGAGGCGGGAGTAGGTTGGGGTGCTGCCGCCGGGGGCTCCTCGGCGCTCCGGGCTCGGCTGTCCATCGCCCGGCTGCTGGTGGCGCCCGCTCCACTTCCAACTCTGCAAGCTGCTGCGGAGAGGGGGAAATCCAAGCTCAGTCAAAGTAGCCCAGGAGGCTTACCCCGAGGTTTACGCACAGACTGGCATGGGCACCCAGAGAGTCATCCACCCGCCGCCTCCCCTTTCTTTCTTTTTCTCTCTTTTCACCTGTAGGAAAAACCAGCTCCCACCTCCCAGACTGCAAAGAGCCGTAGTTCCAACTGAAGGCAGGGTTTTTTTCCCCCCAGGCTGGAGAGAGCAGCGACGAGAGGCGGCGCTGCACCTCCCACCTCGTGGGGTTTACACTGTAGCCATAAGGCGGCGCGCAGGGAGACAACGGCACCGAGCTGCCGGGACTGGGAGGAGGGGACTGCGACGAGAGCAGCCCAAGGAGCTGCAGCTGTTGCATTAGCAATGTATGCACACCCCCTCGCTCCAGAGAGCATAGCTGGAGTGGTAGAAGCCCACCACCACTTTGCAAAATAAATAAATAAAACTTTTCTCTTTCCAAAAAAAAAAAAAAGGGGGGGGGGGTAGGGAGTTAGCAAACTGCCCTGTCCCTTTCTCCCCAGGGCTCCCGCCGCCTTTTCAAAGGAAGACAGAGGTTGTTCTGTTCTTTCCCCAGGCTCTGTTTCCTAGTCTCCCTTTCCCTCCCCTCCCATCCCCCCTCCGCGGCTGCTGTTTGGGATCTCTAGCCTAGACTTGACTTGGAGGGGAAAGCCGCAGCTTTTCCCTCCGGGATGGACCCCTCCTGCCCCTTCCAGGATGGGCTTTCCCAGGCGCGGAGTAGGCGCAGCGCGCGCCTTCGCTCTCTGCGACTCACTCACCCACCCTGCCCCATGCCCCTAGTCCGGAGCATGGAAAGTCGCCGCCAACTCTTCTGGCTCGGGTTGTCTCCCAGGCAGCTATGGGAATGTGGGAGGAAAGGAAAGAGAGAAAAGGGGAGGGCGAGCCAAGCACGGGTGGGTGCGTACCGTGGAGGAATTTCCTTCTCCCCGGGGCTTCTTGCCTTTCGGGGTCGGGTGGGGGAAAAGCTTTAATCCAAAGCCGCTCCAGGGCGAAACGTTCCCATTCCCACCACTAGGGGAGTCACTGAGGCAGCCTCTACAGCCCCGGCACCCGACAGGTGGGAAGGGAGAATACCTAGGAGAGAGAGAGAGAGGAGGAGACTGGCCCTACGGAAGTAAGAGGAGGCAGGCCGACCTCTTACTGCCGGTCATTTACTAGCAAGCAGCCTGTCTTTCCTCCCCTGTATCCCATCTTTTAGCAAAATCCCTTTCCACTGACTGCCTGAGACCGGTGTACCTGAGTGTCAGTGTGGCCTTTCCATTGGTGTTACAGGTTTTTCTTTCCCCCGTTTCTCCCTGTTGGGAGTGGATCCCCAATTTGTTTCTTCAGTTTGGCAGGATGGCAGGACTCGCCTCAACAGCTGGGACGAGAGAGCTATGGGAAATTATAAACCCAGTGGAAAAATGCAGAGAAAGATCTTCGAAGTAGGAAAGAATTATCCTGCCTTGAAAGTCTCAACCATCTTTAAAAAAAACTTTTAGGAATTTTGCATAGGTTTTTTAATTCAGTAGTGTTTCTTCTTTGGCTTTCTATCTCTTCATTGCTCCCTTTACAAATAAATCTTAACAGCTGACAGAGAAAGACATATCTGGATATCTTTTTTTTTTAATAGAAAAGCTAAGCCATATAATGTTTTCATATGGTGGACATGAAAGTTTACTCTCACCTTAGAAATTTGACGGCAGCCTGCAGTTAAAAAAAAAAACCCAACAGGAAAACAATTCCCAGTGAAGCTGGTAAAAATGAAAAATAGAGAAAAGAACTGGAATTGGCCCATAACAACTTAACCCTTATAGATGTCAAGTTTTACAATTACTGTAGTGACACCTGAAAGTTAAATTGACATTTAAAAGGAAAACCTAATAAACTAATGCTTTGTTAGATTGTTCTATCACATGGATAATGAGCCAGCACTGCAGAAGTCTTCCACCCATTGTGACAACAGTATGATTTTCTGATAACCATCTATACACTCCCAATCTGAAGATCTCATGGGAGTGGCTGATTTCAACCATAGTGTTTGGGAAATACATTTCTTCTAACAAGGATTTTTAAAATCATTGTATTATATTTTCAATGCTAATCAACTTAGTTTTACTTAAATATCTGGGTTTTCATGTCTAAATCGTATAGTTCAGCATAAAAAGTAGTAGCATGAATCAGTCATTCCTCTAAATGACTAGTTTGTAAAATTGCCTGCATAGACATTGAAACAAATATTGAGTAACAGTGAAACTACTTAAAGTTCCTAACTGTTTCAATCACAAGATCAAGATTAAACATTTAATTAGTTTCTACCTTTAATTTATGGCATACTTGTATTATTATAGGTCTTAATGGCCACAAGTGGTAAGACAGACCTGTGTTTCATATGGAACTTTCATAACTCAAGTAAGAACTTTCTGAGTCACCAAGAGAATGTAGTCGTTTTTTGAACTAAACTACCCCCATTATATTTAGCTTGTGAAATATGACAGTAGCAATCAGTATGCTTGTATTTTGTTCTTTTTGTATAAAGGTGGAAAAATGATTTTTTTAAAATTCCCTAATTTGTATTAATTTTTTAAAAGGTTAATCTTAATTGTAGAGAGGCTTGAGTTGTGGAATATATATTTTTTAAAGAGTTGTAGGGTTCTTGTTTTTTTTTCCACCAAAGGCCTGCTCAGATAGCACTTTATGTGGTAGAGGTGACCCAAGGTTCTCAGAGGCTATGCCAGTGGAATACGGTCTCTAGCAAATCCTTCCAAGCTGTAAAGGCTTTGTGTCCTAATGAGTGACAGAGTGCAGCTAGATTGTTAAAAGAAGAGGCTAATCATGTTCATGGAGGTTTATCACTCCCTTAACTGTAACTTGAGTGAACTTTTGTGGCTGTAATTCATTTCAAAAACCATCTGTCTAAGTCATAAGAAAGGTTTCCATCTCCTTTCATGGAGGGAAGCCCACACCTAAGAAATTATGTCTCCTGAAAGTGTTCAGTACACACTTTTGTTACTTTCAATTACATAGGGTTAGGTATTTCTTGGCAGTATAAGAAAGTAGAGAGAGCTTTGACCTTAGAGCCAGGAAGCCGGAGGTCTAACAAATAAGTGACCCAGGTAACTCTCAAACTATAAATTACAAAGTACTCAGAAGAGATCTACTAAGTGAGGTGTTCCTTAGCCAAAAGCAATTAAGGTCTGGAAATTGAGTTTTTCCTACTATCCCTAAATTCTCCCTGAATTTCCTCTTTGGGACATCTGTTAGCCAACAAAATCAAAGATCCAGATTTTTAAAATAGAAGACCTTGGGAGACTGTCCAAATGAACTGATAAGAATGATTTATAGTTACTCCCTCAATTGTGTATGTGTAAAAAAATGTTTTTAAAAGTACTTGGTGATAATTTGTTCACATATAATTTAAACAACTTTCTAAAATTATTTTCCCTATAGCCTAAAGGTAAACATCAACAGAATCCATGTCTAAATCACTTTTTTTTTAATTCCAAACTGATAGATACTGCAATAATAGAAGTTTTATCATTCAATTTGATATGGCAAAGCATATATTAGATGGTTACTATTGGCAAGGCACTTTGTTATCCTTGTTTTCAAATCGTCCTTGCTCTCAAAGAGCCTACTTTATGCTTTGTTTCTTTGTGTAAGAAAAAAGTAATCTGCATCTTAGGCAAATCTATGGCTGTTCTAAGTGGAAGAAATTTCCTCTGAGATATCTGAATTCAGCTCTACCAGGAGTGTCATACACTATATATAGCCTTAGAGAGTGACTGGTATACATCAGGGACTGAAGAGAGTTGAGGGGGTAGCAAGGTGTAGTACATACTTCGTTATGCTACACAGGCTTGTTTCCCTAAAACAAGGCTAGAGAGCTTTGAACCAAGTTCTTTCTCTTAAAAAAAAAATTCACTGACAAAGATGACATTAGAGCGCACAAGGAAGACATTGTTCTAAGATGCTTTTTAAAGATGTTAAACAAGAGTGACCATTCAGGAGTCCCAGAAGTTCTGTGAGTAGACCACACTCCTATGGGAGTTGTCCAAAGGCTTTCAAAATTGATCTGCCCAAAGAAATTAATAGCTATTTAAAGAGAAAAATTGAGGGACCTCCAGATGTAGGAAAAACTTAATTGCTTGTCAGCCTTTAGCTAAGAAAGACCTTACTTACCAAGAGAAGTTTTCAGCCCCACCTCTCCAGGGGTGTGTCTCATCATCCAGATTTATTTATATCCCAAGAGAAGGTAGAGATTATCTCACTAGGGAAAAGACATGTAATTGGTAGGATTTGAATTCTAGAATATCTGGCCAGGGTTTAGGCCAACTAATATCTAGCAGAGTCTTTTTTGGTTGTTCTTTTGGTGCTGACCTGATATAAATAACTCCCAGTGGGGAAACTCCCTTCTAGCTCAGATAGTCAATCATTTTGTAGTTTACAGTTTTGGACAACTGTCTGGGAGCTGAGATATTTAGTTATTTGCACAGGGTCACACATTGAGGAACATATTGTTCCTCAAAGGTGGTACCAGAATCCAGGTACTTCACAATGCTGCTCAATCATAGTAGGGTCTATAAATGGAAATTTTTATCTCTGTAGTCCCAGCAATCATCAGAGTACCTTGCATATAGTATGCATTTAAAAATTTGATGAAACAAAATGAAATGAAACTCATCCAAACTTCAAATTCCTTATGTTGTTTATAGTTTGGTAAAGAAAGTTACATGGATAGGATGTGTTGGAGGTATGGAGTGAGGTGTTGATGTGAATATAGGTGAGCAAATACAAATTTTTTGTTTACTCAACAATTATTATAAACTAATTGGAAATATACATATATCTGTGTATGTACACACACACATTTATTTATATATTTGTTGGGGTTTTTTTATGCATTTAGTTCCCCCAAAATGTTCTTAACACTGTTGTTGCATTGGGAACCTAAAAAATATATTGTCCTTTCTGAGACTGGACTAGATGAATTCTGAAGTACCTTTTAGCTCTAAATCTGTGAAACTTTCTATTTGACTTAAAGAACAGAAGAAAATAGTCTCTCAAAATATTATTTAAGAGGGAGGTAAGGTAAAAGAAACACATAAATCCTGATAATCTAAAAAGTTAACAATGGGTACCAACCAATTCATTTTTTTTTAAGTATTGAAAGACTCTAAATTATCAAATTACTTTTTGTTTTGAGAATAAGGAAAGAGTCTGTTGTTTTTTTAAATAGCAAAATACAAAATCTCAGGGAAGCACCCAATTTTTAATAAAAGCCTTACTTTGGACTTTGGATTTGTTTTTCTTAGAAGCAACTTAATTTCAAACAAAACTTCCTTTCTGTTTACATTTTTTGTGAATTAAAAGACAGAATCCAATGATCACAGCAGGGAGTTGAGTCAAGACAAGAGTTTATTCCAGAAGCAGTCATAATTAACAAATTATTCTCTCTTTAAAATAGAAATAGCCATTTTATAGAGGAGATAAAGAGAAGCTACTATTTTCTTTTGGTTTCATGTGAAGACTTATTTTTCTTTTGGATTACAGTTAGGAATGTACTGGGAAAATATGATTTATTAGTTAGCCACATGAAAATATTGGTATATTTGTAGTTGAGGCATTATATGAGCATATGTATTGACCTTGTAAATAAGTATAGACTTTCCTTCTTCACCTATAAAAGAGTTAGTTAGACCCAATGATGTCTAAGTTCCTTAAGTTGCAACATATTATCATGGTATGGTCATGTCATGTATCTACTCAGAAATCATGTGGCTGTCCTTTTTCCTAAACTCCAAACTACTTTCCTAGCATTCAAGGCCGTTCACAATCTATTGCCATCCTGCCTTTCCAGTCTTCTATTATTCCCCTCTATCTGTGATATGCTGGTAAATATTTAACAACCAGCTGGGTTGGTGGGGAGGGAGGGTGGAAATGTACCAATGATATACTTTTAAGTTAATTTGCAGTATTAACATTTTCTCCATAACTTTCTTAAGTCAAAACAATCAACAAAATAATAAACCAAGTCCTAATTTGTAGCATTTTCACAATATGAATGCAACTACTTTCATGCACGTCTTTGAATATTTAAAAAGGGATTATCTCTTTTTTTAAGACTGGGTCTCCATATCTCACCCAGGCTGGAAATGCAAGAGCTACCACTCTGATCAACACTGGAGCTTTGCCTTGCTCTGTTTCCCACCTGGGCTCCTCTTTAAGCAACCCTATTGTGGGGGGCTTCACTAAAAATATGCTATAGTTAGTACAGATACCTGACAGGCTTAGCCCACTGCAGGTGAGAACTCCTGGGCTCCTGAGATACACCAGTCTCAATCCTTGGGATTCTTAAAAAAGTTGGCTCTCATCACCTCATGATTTGATTACTGTGATAGCCTGCTGGTAGGTCTACCTGCCTCCAATCTCTCCCCACTTCAATTCATTCTCTAAAATACAGGTTCAATCATGTCATTCCCCCTAGTAGAAAATAGTGGTTTCCTATTGCCTCCATGAGTAAATACAAAATTCTCTGTTTGGCATTCAAGACCCTTCATATTCTAGCCCTTTCTTACCTTTTCAGTCTTCTTACACCTTACCCCCTACATATATTCTTAGATCCATTGACTCAGGCCTCCTAGCTGTTCCACAAACAAAACAATGTATTTCTCCTGTTCAGGCATTTTCTCTAGCTGTCCCCTTGTAGCTGGATTGACCTCCCAGGCTTCCTCTAAGTTCCAACTTAAAATTCCACCTTCTACAAGAAGCCTTCCCTAACCCCTTTTAATTCCAGTGCTTTCCCTCTTTTAATTATTTTCTATTTACCCTGCATGTAGCTTGCTGTGTGTGTGTATGTGTGTGTGTGCATTGCTTATTCATTGTCTCCCCTTCAGAGTAAGCTCCTTGAGGACAGGGATTGTCTTTTGCCTCTCAGCACAGTGCCTGGAACTTAGTAGGTGATAAATAAGTTTTTATTGATTGATTGGCTGGTTGGAAAATGCTGAGCTAGATGATGATCCTTAATTCCCTTCTAACTATACACCCTGTGACTATGACTTTCTATGCCTTGCTCAACCACACCCCACACATGCCATGTTCTCTCCCATCTCAGAGAATTTACTTACACAGATCCCTAGGCATGGAACATTCTCCCCCAGTTTGCTTGTTGAATTGCTACCAGTAATTTAAAGTCCTTCTCAAATACCACCTCCTCTACAAAGCCTTCCCTGATCCTCCTGGTCAGTAATGACTGTTCTCATTATCTGGCACTTTGTTTAGTAACTCTCTTATACAGCTATCATATAATATTATGTATTATAGTTATCTAAGTTTGTCTTGCCTCTTGCTAGATTATAGAATGCATGAGGATAGGGATCCTATTTTATCTGCTGTATTTAAACTTCTAGCATTTCCTAGAGCCCCTCACAATGCTCTCTGTATAGGAGATGCTTGAAAAAAATATGTGGCTTTTGTTTATTTTTTTTAATAGGTCACTCATCTGTACTGCTGAATAGAGGAATGAGTTAGTGCTTTGTGACACAAACCTTGACAATATTTTCCTTCCTTATACAAAGCTTAATGTTAGATGTTTATGAAAGTTTGAAGAGAGTAAGCATAATCCTATTTGAAGGGAAGACATTAACTACATTTTTTCTTTCAAATAGCTTCATTAGTTTACCTTTCCTGATTTGTGGAAATGTTTTATTCCTCTTGAGTCATATAAAACAATGTACCCTGGAGAATAAAAGGGCCTAGATGGGATGTGCTGAACTATAGTGTTTCAATATGCTTTTCCACTCATCATATTATACATTTTCTGGTATATTATTTCACCAGGTGCCTTCTTTAAGTGGAATGTTCAAGAAAAGATGCTATGACATTTCCTTATTCCACATTAAATTTGTGGTTGAAAGATCTTGTATAATTATCACTGTAGAATTTGAAATTCTTTTGCTGTACAAAAATATTTGGTATTTTTTTTCTATCTAAATTAATATAAGAATGCATGGATGAAACATTCTCTAACCCTTTCAGAAGTATCCTCCGTCTTGTGTGATATTTGCACAAAATCAAAAAGCTCAAGTGTCATCCTCTTCAAAGACTTTTTTTAAACCTTTTTGCATTCCAGAGTGTAGGTGAGGTTTGGGGAAACATGTACCTGCACGCACACAGGTGTAGAATTTATTACTGTGGGCATGAGGGCAGAGTTTTAGACCCATTGAAATTCATAGCATTGCCCTAGGATTCCAGGCTTTTACATAATTAGATGTAGCAATAAAAAAAAAATTTAACAAATCAACTTGTTTAAATAGCTTCCTTAAAAAATTTTTGAAAATGAATTCAATGAATAGATTATAATCCCTATAGGGCTGTATCAAATTCATAATAATATTTCCTTTTTGGAAATTGAATAGGTACTTACAGATCTCTAGGGCCTTTTTAACACAATTGTGTTTAAAAAAAAAAGAGTACCCTAGGGATTTAAAAGTTTACCAACTTCCCTGCAAAAACTGACTAGCTTGCTCTCTCCTAAGATTAAAAAATAACAAAAGCTTACTCATCTAAATTAAATTCTACTTTATGTTATTGTTTTAAGATAAAGGCAGCTTGGTGGTAAGTAGGTAGAGTGCTTGGCCTGGAGTCAGGAAGATTCATCTTCCTGATGAATTCAAATATGGCCTCAGACACATCTGTGTGACTCTGAACAAGTCACTTAACCCTGTTTGCCTAGTTTTCTCTTCTGTCAAATGAGCTAGAGAAAGAAATGACAAACCACTCCAGTATCTCTGCCAAGAAAACCCCAGATGGGATCATGAAGAGTGAGACAGGACTGAAAGGACTGAACAACAAATTGTTTTGATTGATATAAATGTAAAGTTCTTAAAAAAAAATTAGCCAAACTCTGCCATGTTGAATTTTTAAAATTGATTTTCACTTGGTTTTTTGTTGTTGTTATTGTTTGGTAGGCTAAAAACTCCAAAAACTTTAAATTAAACAGTTTACCAGTTATTGATGTGAAAATGCTCACTCTTGGGAACCATTTGAGCTGACTCTAGCACAACTCTGAGCTGAGCCTTGAAGGATGAAAAGGGTTCTCAAGAAATATATTGCAGACATTGAGAGATAGCCTATTCCAATGGAACGAGAAGGAGATAGCACATCAAGTTTGGACCACAACTAGTAAGCTCAGTTTTGATAAAAATGTTTTTGTCCAATTTTTGATGGAATTCAGGAAGGAGGAGGTAATACTAAATAAGTGTGAAAAGTAGATTAGAGATAGATTTCAGAGGGCATTAAGTATCATGCTAAATTCTTATTTTATCCTAGTGTTAACAAGGATCCACTGAAGTTTTTATATTATTCTTGTTTTGCTTATAGCATTAAACATATATGCATTTACTTTTTTCTTCTAAAAATTGCATTGATATCTTTTATTTTATTATCAACTTCATCCAATATATCCCTCCTCCCCCCCCTTCCCAGAGAGCTATCACTTCAAACAAAAAAAGAAGGGGAAAAAAGGATGTTGGCCAAACTAAACACATCAAACCAGTTTGTCATTGTAAGTAGTATTCTGCACCCACAATTCCCCTACCTCTGTTAATTAGGGAGTAACATACATACTCATGTCTCTTTTTTGTGGGGAGGACACATTTGGTCATTATAGTTTTAAAAAATTTCATTTCAATTGTTTTGGTGTTTTCTCCCCATTTAAGTTATTGTCATTACATATATTATTTTCAATTCTTTATCAGTTCATTTAAGTTTTCCTGTATTCTTCATATGTATCAATTATCATAGTATAGTAACAGGAAAAGATTATTATGGCCTCTGTGAGGTTAGGTTAAAAAGGAGAAATACAAATAGGGAGACCAATACATATATATATTTATATATGTATGTGTATATGTATACATATATATGTGTGTGTATGTATGTTATTAGTAAGCTATATGTGCCTTTGATTCTCATTTTGGATTTTTATTCTGCTCCATTGATCTACATTTTCCTTGCCAGATTCTTCAGTTATAAAATAATAAAACTTTGGAGCTGGAGGAGATCTGAGAGTTCATCTGGTCCAACTTCCTCATTTTATGGAGGAGGAAATAGGTCAGAGAAGTCATAGACGTATTGTGACTAAAATTAAAATTTCCCAACTCAGCCTTTTCTACTAAACCTGGACTCTATCAAAGATAGGAAATTCAGATTCCTGATCATTTGTAGAAGCATCTGACAGTTAACAAAAAGATGTATTGACTACAAATGATGTACTGTAAACTACCTATATCATCAAAGAAATGATCAATGCCACAAAACTCTGCTAGATTGACCACGTGTAGGGATTCTCAATAATTTATTTTATGATGAATTTCAGTGAGCTAAAAGCAAACAGGGAGAAAAGATGAAACACTTCAAGGGTACTCTGTAGAATGACTTCAAACACTATGGCATAGTTATTATGTATGACTGGGGAATGGATAGTAATCAATTAGCCAGGTTTGCAGTCATCAAGAGTGGGTACTTTGTGTTTAAATTCAGGCTTTGGGTCAGCTCATGGACTGCAGTTGCCAACAGGTTTTCAAAAGGCACAAATCATAGAACATCCTCAAGTGAACTTTGTGATAAGAGCTGCCCTCGACACATGGACTCTTTTAGCCCACATGAATAGTGAGTATCACCAGTGGTGCCATCTTCAAATTTGACAGACAGCAGAAATACAATGGTAGGTAAGCAACAAGGGATGTACCTGTTAAATCAGCCAATTCCACATTAGTAACTAGGTGTCCAAAGAAGGTGATTTAGTTCCAATCTAGTCTGGCAGTTCTCATATGATCTAACAAGGTAATATAAAAAGGAACTTCATTCCCAGGAGATTTGATAATTATGTCTTCATTATATACTAAATAATAATTCAACTCTACTGTAATACATGTTGTTCACCCTTAAATACTTAATACACACATGACATGATGAGTCATCTTGAAAGGATAAAAGTTTATCTTTTTGCTGAAGTGATGGATCTAGGAGAATGCAGCTCTCACTTATGCACATGTAGAATGGATGAATGAACAAATGAAAGAAGCATTTATTAAATGCTTACTACATGCGAAGCAATGTGCTAAGTATTTGAGATACAAATACCATATATTGGGTAGTTAAGTGGCATAGCAGTCAGAGTACCAGGCCTAGAGTCAGGAAGATTCATCTTCCTAAGTTCAAATCTGGCCTCAGACACTTACTGGCTATGTGACCCTGGGCAAGTCACTTAACCCTGCTTTTCTCAGTTTCTTCATCTGTCAAATGAGCTGGAGGAGGAAATGGCAAACCACTCCAGTATCTTTGCCATAAAAAACTTCATAAAGGGGTCACAAAGTGTCAGACACAACTGAAAATGATGAAACAACAACAACAAGGTATTGCTTTGGGTGCAGAGTCTCAGGTCAGGAAGATCTAAGTTCAAATCTAACCTGAGACATTTACTAGTTATGTGACCTTTGGCAAGTCACTTAACCTCTCAGTTTCCTCACCATAAAAATAGGGATAATAATAGCATCTCCCTCCCAGGATAATAATTGTAAAGTGCTGAACACAGTACGGGGCACATAGTAGGTGCTATACAAATGTTAGCTATTATTATTATTAAAGAGAAAAGTAAAACAATCCCTGCTCTTAAGGAGCTCGCATTCTAATGAAAGGAGACAACATACATGAAAATCAAATGGTGGTTAGGATACAGCACCAAAGCCAAGAGCAATGCTATTTCTCCAAATAAAATCTTATCAGTTTCGATGTTAAACAATTTGACAGTGTCAAGGACTTTGGCGGCAAGAGCTTTCTTTTCTGGGTCTTCAGTAGTTGCAGCTGTAGCACCTACAGGAATAATTGCCCAAATGCATTTCCACTGGGGTTACTTCCTAGGATGATGTCTGAGGTTGCTGGGAAGCACTGCTGTTCCCAAGACTCTTGGGTTTAGGGTCTTAGGCTGTCCTCTAAGGATGGCAGAAGACATGTAGCAGAGGCATGCCCCATTTTAATTTAGGGACCATTCTTCTTCTAAGAGGTAATGTGGTATAGTTGATAGACTAGTTTCAGAACCAGGAGGACCTGGGTCCAAGTTCTGCCACTGACACATACTGACTGTGTGTCCCAAAGTCACTAAGGCTCTCAGTGTTCTCTAACCTCATTTGATTGTAAATCCATCAGAAAAAAAAATAAAATTAGCACACTCCCAATATATATTTATTTACTTATTTATAAATTATCTGCAAGTACTAATAATTATACATAATTATCAAACACAAGATAGAAATTAACAAAAGATGAGAAAAAGCTAGAATAATGTCCAATACTAAATTCAATGGGAAGTCACTGGAGTTTACAGAGTGGGGTAGAGACACCATCAGATCTGTACTTTAGGAAAATCTCTTTAGCAAACTTCATAGAGGATAGATTAGATTAAGGTAAAACCAGTTAAAAAGCTATTTCAATTGTCTAGACAAGAGGGAACTGTATAAGTACAGAAAAGGGTTGCTGTTCGTCCTTGCAAAAAAGGTACTAACATTGTGTGGTTTGTCCTTTGTTCTCAAAGAGGACCATGACAACAGGGAGGTGATGCCATGACATACCAGTGAATTGGATTTTAATGAGGGAGGGCTATGCCAAGTCACCAGCCTCACTTTCTCCTACAGAGCCATCTGTGTCCAGTGGACAGACAGGGATCAGGACAACTGGAGATGACCCAGGATGTAGTAGGAGACTTTGGCCTTTTCAAACTAAGGTCTTTAACAAGTCTCAGCTTGACTAGGGCAGTGCTCATTTCAGTGAGGCTTAATAAAAAACGAGGCAAAGAATGGCCTCTTTAAAAAAAAAAAAAAGATGTGAAGAAACCTCAGGGTTTCTGGCCAAAACAGAAACAATTGTTATTTGCATTCATTCTGAGCAAATCAGGGCCCAAACAGTAACCAAGTAGGGCTTGGTCTGGAACCAGAGTGATTTGGGATTAAGGCTAGTCTTTTTAATTAATTAATTAATTAATTTTTTATTTTTTTGCTTTTTGGAGGGCAATTGGGGCTAAGTGACTTCCCCAAAGTCACACAGCTATTTTTTTGTGTTAAGTGTCTGAGGCTGGATCCAAACCCAGGTCCTCCTGATTCCAGGGTCAGTGCTCCATTCACTGTACCACCTAGCTGCCCCAAGGCTAGTCTTTAAGAGAAAAAAATCAAAACAACAACAAAAAGTTTCAGAGATTAAAATTTACATTCCCTTTGGGTAGAGTACTGCAGGTAAGACGTGATACCCTATGTGGACAGAGAAGGGGGGGGGAAAGGATATAGTGCCACATCAATATTCTATAGTGCTGAAGCTGGCTGTAAATATGCCAGCATAGTGCTCAATCACAAAACATAACAAACTCTCTATATAGAAGACAAAAGCAAAACATTGTTTCAGTCACCAGAAAACCAAATCCCAAAACCAGGAAGTTGAATCCATCATAGTAGCAAAGAAGTTGATAAGCTATAACACCACAGAAAGCCACACCATCCTTTAGCCTTCCCACAAACCAATACTCGTGAACCTAGCTGTTTGCCTGGATGTATCCTTTCCTCCCTCTCTCTCTAAAAGCTCTGACTCCCAGTTTCCTGTGAGCTATGCTATATCCTTCAGCAAACTCCTTCCACCACAGGCTCCATGTGATTATATTCAGCCTATTAGGGGGCAGGGAGGATCTTCAAAGCAGGGAAGATCTTCAAATTACCATTACCATTAAAGAGGGAGAGAGAGAAAAAAGAAAAAGAAAGGAAGAGAGAAAGGAGAGAGGGAGGAAAGAAAGACAGACAAAGAGAAAGAAAGAAAGAAAGAAAGAAAGAAAGAAAGAAAGAAAGAAAGAAAGAAAGAAAGAAAGAAAGAAAGAAAGAAAGAAAGAAAGAGAGAAAGAGAGGAAGGGAGGGAGGGAGGAAGGAAGGAAGGAAGGAAGGAAGGAAGGAAGGAAGGAAGGAAGGAAGGAAGGAAGGAAGGAAGGAAGGAAGGAAGGAAAGCATGTATTGCTCAACTGGAAGAAATAGGATCAGACTTGAGAGATGTTGTGGAGGTATGAAGGACAAGAGTTGGTAATGGCGTGGACTTAGGGATGACTCTAACGTCACAAACCTAGATAATTAGAAGTATAGTAGTGCCCGCAACAGAAATAGGGAGGATTGGAAGAGGGGTGATTTACAGTAAAGATCCCAACCCACCCATGCCTACTCATCCTGAGAGACTCCTTTTCTTTTTCACTGGGAATGAAAAGTGGTTTTTAACTCACTGGTTACTATTCCAGGGAGCAAAGCCCTAACCTTCAAGAAATGCCTGCCATAACTACAAGATGAGCTAGGGGAGTGGGGAATGAGTTTGGGGACAACGGGATCCATTTTCCCAATGACATCTTCTCAGCTGCACTTATGAATTCCTGGAGGAGAGGTTAGGTTTTAGCTACCCTGAAGGGCTGATACCAAGCTCAGGAGGGGAAAAGTTGGGATTTTATCTCCCTGCTTCCAGTCTTTCCTTGGTTCAATCTGTCCTTCACTCAATTACCACCATCATTATCCTAAGGCCTGATCACAAAAACAAAACAAAACAGTAATTTCAGTATTTTTTTTGTGCTAACTTGCTTCTGCTAGTACCTTACCTTACTTTACCTTACCTTATGTTTAAAGTTCTCTGCAATTTGACTCCAACCTACATTTTCAACCATCATGTTATCCCCCTTCATTAATTCTATGATTCAACAGAACTTGACCACTAGCTGTTATTTGAACTTAATCTGTCCTTGCTTACTCTGCAGTAGCAAGCACTGTTCAGGAAACAAAAAATGCACAGTCAGAACTTCACCTCAGGGAGATTTGAGTTAATAATGATCAGTCTCCAGGAATACTGAACTAAGTGCAAACAGTGAAACTGACATCTGAGTTCTTTGACATAGTTAAGTATAGAGGGAAGTGGACAGCTAAGTTATGAGCACTGGGCTGGCCTCAGACACTTCCCAGCTGTGTGACCCTGGGCAAGTCACTTAACCCTGTTTGCTTCAGTTCCTCATCTGTCAAATGAGCTGGAAAAGGAAATGGAAAACTATTCTATTTTTACCAAGAAAACCTCAAATGGAGTCACAAATGGTCTAACATGACTAAAATGACTGAACAACATTGGAAGGAAGTGAAATTAATTTGGAGTTAGAGGACATGTAAGTTCACGTCTCAGCTCTGTCACATACTACCTTTATGACATTGGGCAAGTCACTTAACCTTTTAGGGCCTCAGTTTCCCTATTAGGTGTGAGGCAGATGAGCTTACAGGTCCTTTTCAGCTCTAAATCAATGATCTTACAAAAAGTAAGAACTATATCCTGAATAAATAAATTTATATAGTCCATTTGAAATAGACCAGCTGAAATTTGTATAGTCCATTAGAGTTTACAAAGTTCTTTTTAAACTATATTGTCTCATTTAGTTCTTACAACAAACTTGTAAAACAGGCAATATAGGCATCATTCACAATTTGACATACAAGAAAATGAAACTCCAATATCAAGTGACATCCACAGTTAAAGAGTAAGTTTCAGGAAGGATTCAAACAGATATCTCCTAACTTCAATATCATCTTTAATGTTCTTTTGTTATGAATTTAATCATCAGCAAATATAAACATTTTATTATACAAATAAGAAAAAATTTTAAATTATGCATTTCTTTAAGGTTATTTTAAGTAGATATTAAATTTAACAGGGTGATTAACAAAATTGACCTCTGAGTCCCTTTCTGAACTTTTTATTTTCTTCTGTGTATTTTCAAAAGTTTTAATGATTTATTGATGCCTTTTCCCTTATTTTTTCACCAATATTGGTTACTTCCCATGAACTAACTTCCTCTCCAAAAAAAATCTTCTCTTTTATCAAATAAGTATAATCAAACCAACACATTGGTCACATCTGAAAATCTATCTCCATCTGTACCTCTAGTCCCTCACCTTGCCTTCATCCTAACTTAAAGCCAATTTCATTTTCCACTATAACAACCTACATCTTATTTCAAATCCTCCACGTCACCTGTTACAGTACTTTATATGTAGTAGGTGATAGAAAAATACTTATAAAATTTAATAGAATTAATTGCAACAAAGCAAAGGTCAATTCTCAGGCTGATACTGTGATATATTCATTCCAAATCATAAGACCCTTCTGCAAGGTTTATTTTTAGTTTAATTCTTATAACTGTATATTATTAAAAATAAAATTATATTCCTTCAAAAATGTTTTGTGTTTCAGACTTTTTGCTAATTCAGATTGAGTTCCCCTTTCAGTAGTCTGAATTTATTCATTCTGAAGAAGTTCCTGAATTCTGATGGCGTACAATCTAATCATGGAACATTTTGAGGAATTGAATGATGACTGGCCCTGAGATGATAACCATACTGCAAATGTTTCTGTGGAATTATTTAGGTAATATAAATAATATTTTAAAATTAGCATTAAGATTGAAGGATACAACTTAGCATAGACTCTTTAGTTCCATGACCTTGCCAACCCACTTCCTTCCATACAGATACAAAGCATGCTATTCTTTGATCAAATAATAGATGACATTTTCAAAAGTGTGTTGTCTATCATATGTGATGGTCTTGTGTGATTACCATTATCAAAAAAATATACCTCAATATTTGTTTTCTTATTTTCTGATAGAGATGTTTATAGAGCAACTCAAAACTAAATGACTCACAAGGAAATTGAAATTTCAAGGTCAATTTCACTGGCAACATGTTCTAATGGTCTAAAAAACTAAACTAATTCTATATAAACTCCTCCAAAGTAGAAATAAAAATGAAACTAAATAGGGATGGGTGTACTTTTATTTATATCTCTAAGTGGCAAGGAGTAGAGAGATGTAGTTGTCTGGAATAAAAAAAAATCATGGATTCTCACATATTTTTGGTATCTGAATAAACAATTTCAAAAGTCTAAGAGATGCTATGATTCATATATATAGCACCCCTTTTATTTTCTACTTTTTAAAAAGTCTCATTATAATTTATAGGAAGGTGGTAGGAACAGATTTGGTATGCCACATAAATAAGCAAACATAAACAAGCCTAGGATTTGATAAATCCTAAGAACTCATTGTTAGATAAAAACTGTTGGGATAGTCTATCAATAAACTATTAAGTACACACTATTTGCCAGGTGCTGTGCTAAGTGCTGGGGATACAGAGTGGCAAAAGGCAGCCCCTGCCCTTTAGGATCTCACAATTTAGTAGGAGAAAACAACACACAAAGCTGACTAAAAAGAGGGAGAGATGGGAGAGAATGATGTACAGAGGAGTGGAACCAGGTAGGAAATGGTGAGATGGTGTAATGGAAATGGAAATTTTTAAGATCTTCCCTGCCCCTTGGGGCGGCCAGGTAGCACAGCAAGTAAGAGCTCCAGCTCCAGTGTTGAGAAGACCTGGAGATCGAATCCCGGGCTCACACACTCAGCACCACACCCAGAAATAACTGGCCGTGTAACCTTGAGCAAGTTACTTAACCCCGATTGCTTAAAAAAAAAAAAAAGTTCTTCCCTGCCCCTAGGCTAAAGTGCACCTGGAGCCTAGGGTGGGAGGCTTGTTTTTCAGTAGATACTTTTTGATTGGCCAGTGGGTCCAGAAGGTTGTTACATTCTCTGAGCCAGGAGAAGGCTATATAAACCCTGATTTGAGGCTTTGTTTCGGGGCTCACTTTGAGAAGTGTTCTGTGATTTGATCAGATGAGACTATGGGAAGCCATTGTTGAGAGCCCCCCCGGCTTTGAAAAACCCAGATGTTGATTTGGTATGGATGTAATGGTTGGACAGTTTGGAAACCTGTCTACTTGATCTGTTTCTCTGTCTTGATAATTCTGTCTGTATATTGTTCGGGGTGCTGACCTTTTTCCCCTGAACTAGGGAAATGATACATATTTGACTGATTAAAGTAAGCTTGTTAACCCATTTTGAGTTGCTTTCCTTTATCAAAGCAGATCCAAGAACCTGTGTTGGCAGCCACCCTGGGGACACTGGGGTGCTTGCTGCTACAGATGGCTGACCTAGACACTCTCCTTAAGTGGAGGATCTGGGAATAGTTCTCCACTATCTACCTTCTACTCTCTCCAATCAGAGTTTATGAGGTGGAGAAACTATGGTTTATTAGAAATAACCATGGACTGGAAATTAGACTGGTTTAATTCTAGTCTAAACCTTGTATCAATTGACTATGTGACCTCAGAAAAGTCACTTAACTACTTATGGCCCCCATTGTCTCATTTTTAAAATGACTGTTGGGTGAGATGACTTCCATGGTTCCTTCTACTGCCAACATTCTATGAGTCTTTGGGAATTGCTAGTTCATTTCATTTCATTTCATTCATCAATTCCACAGATAAGGAACCTGAGAGAAATAAAGGTTAAGTGACTTGCCCAGGATTACACAGCTAGTAGGTGTCTGAAACTGTACTTGTACTCAGGTCTTCCTGACTCCAGACCCAGCTCTAGCCACTGTGATGCCTAGCTGCTCTCCATCTCTCTACACTTCATCATTGCAGTTATCATCATCATCATCATCATCAACAACAACAACAACACAAGAAAAACCATATGCACATATCAAACTTAGGTCTTCTTTAGTACTGGCTAATAGAGCTTCCAGTCTTCACTTTTCAATTGGGTGAAACTAAATAGTTCTCTGGGGCTTATTCTACCCATACCAATACAAACCTACTTCAAAATTGTACCTAATTCTAGGGAAGGAGGGACAAAGCATTATTGGTGGAGATATTTGCTTCTTAGATACCAGAAGATAGGTAAGAAGTTGAGATTTCTTCCTAGGTGAGCTTTCCCCCCTATTAAACATGTTTTTATAAGAACATATACGTTTATAGGAACTATAAGGATGGATATATATGCTAACTAATTAATATTCTGTTAAAGATAAATGAATGCATTAAATAACATATACTATCAAATAATATACCTACATGTATGATGAATTAAAATCGTCTTTGGTCCTTGAAGTATTTACATGTTTTAGGAAGCAAAGATCCTTGGGAATGAGATCAAGCTGTCACTTCTATGTCACCCTGATAAATAGTATACTTGGCTTTGAGAGGACAATCAAAATGGAATTTCCTTGAGCATTGATCCATGGCAATGGAGAGAGTAGGTAGAAAAAAATATGCCAGAAACAGGAACAAGACACTGAGCACTTTCTCAAGGCACTAGGACAGATAATATATTACCAATTTTTTTTGAATCATTAGATCATTTCTGATGATTGGTGACTATTTACATAAAAGGTCAGAGAAATTTTGTTCTTAATCTAGCAAGGGGAAGTTGCCAATATCTCCCCATTTCTCCTTGCTGAGTTCAGTCAGATTTTGCCACATGGCATCAGAAGTGAATCTTACATGATAACAAGTTATAAATACTGCAATCTGTTAGTAATCTGGAGCTATATATGGCAAATAATATTTCAACAACACTTGGCATGTTCCTTCTAACTCTTTCTGAAACATTGCATATTCTGGCTTCAAAATGTTGGCGGAAGTGGAATCATTCAGTATGTAATTTGGCGGAACGTGATGGTAGAGTGGTTTGGAATACAGTTCCTCTGTACATGGGTTCCATGTTTGTATTGACACTGGCTTTGGGATCCTAGTCAAAAACAATAAACATAAATGTATTTCATTATTACATTGCCTATTAAATTTCAGAGACATTTCAGTTATGTGTAACCAGGTAAGGTCTCTCACTGACAAGGGCTAAAACTGCCCATTTCAACTGAAATATATTTGCTGTATGACTTAGAAAGTTGAAGTTTCTGGCTCTACTTTTTTATCTATAAAATAATAATCCATAGAAAATATTACTCAATTGATCTACTTCTAAAATTTTAATAAAGAACAATCACCACAGAGGGCTGTGTGGGACAAAAATTATTTTTCCTTCTTATAGTCACAAGATTGTGAATTCTAGAACTTTAAGAGACCTTAATAAACATTTAGTCCAAGTCTTTCATTTCATACAAAAGAAGACTGAGACCCACAGAGATGAAGTTATTTGTTGAAGTTTATGCAACTAGTTAGTGAAAGAGACAAGACTGGAATTAATCCAATATCTAGTGTCTGCAACCCAACAAATTTACAATCCATTTCAGTAGGAGTCAAAGCACCTTTAAAGAAAAAAAGTGGAGGGTCATTCTCCATAAAACTGATGAAATCTCCAACTTCAGTTCATCACATTCAGGTGAAAGGTTTGGAATCCTATTACTAAATCTTGAATTGCTTTTAGCCTCAATGTAATTGGAAGGTTTAGTCATTTACTGATCCTAGCTTCTACTGGAGCCAAAAAATATATTGCTCAACTGGGAATCATTGTTACAGAATTTAACAGCAGAATTGCCAATCCCTAGAGCATGTCTTCAAGCTTGTTTTTGTCAAATCTAAACCAACTCTTTTTTTTTTTTTGCAATCGTAAAATTTTAGCTAAGGGTCAGAATATTAAAATCAGAATCAAAATCATTCAGATTCAACTTGCAAGTCTTATTTCTCTATAAACTTGAAAGCTTTGGATTATACTCTAGTACACTATTTACATTGAGTTTCATTTATTTATCTACATGAGCTAAATGCGTTGAACCTATATTTACCAGACTATTTGGGATTTAAAGTCTTTAGAGACAAAATAATAGTATGTTAAATTCTGGATCACTTCCCCTGCTTTACACATGGTAAATTAACTTATTTTTTTCATGGATTTGCTAACATGTTAGAACTAGTAAGATTCTAGCAATCATTTATCATAATACTTTTATTTTATAAAAGGGAAAACCAAAGCCCAGAGAGACTAAAGATCTTGGCAAATATTATTCAACTGACTAGTCGCAGTTAGGAATAGCACCCAGATTAAGTATACTTAGTACTCTACTAAAATTGAAGCTTTGTACTGTGGGAGGAAAGGACCTTAAAAAACATTTGATCTATCATTATTTCATTATTATAATAGTGGATGAGGATGCTAAATCTTATTGCAAATGTAAAATGCTAAAGAAATGTATAAGGAAGCCAAAGATCTTCCCTGTGAGGTGGAGTCAAGAATCATTGAGACATAAATGGTGTCTGGGAGATGGATTCTTGAGAACTCAGCTTGAGAAACAATGAAAAACTTTTATTTTTCCTTTAAATTTTAGACTAAAGGTTCTTTTTTGTGGCATGGACTCTTTTGGTTTTTAGATGAATCCTATGGAGCCCTTCTCAGAATAATGCTTTTGAATTCATAAAATATATAGAATTACAAAAGAAATAAATTACATTGAAATATTAAAATATCAAAATATTTTTAAAGACAATTTCAGAAATCCTAGGTTAAGAACCCTTATAGACACTGAGTTTCCTGGGCCATCAGCATAGGGATCTGGGTATGTATCCATTTATGAAGGAGTGGGAAACCTAAGAATGATTCTATTACTTTCTCTGCTATTTACTTTGCCATTTTGTTTTTATTAAATGCTGTGTTACTAAGCTCAAACACCAAAATCAAATAGCAGTGTAATTTCAGTATTGAATGGGATACTTGTTATACAAGTATAGTAGAACCCCTTCAAAACACCTATTGGGAGATAGGAATAAAAAGAATATTTAGAGTGGGAAGAAACCTTAGAAATCATCTGGTCTAACTCCAATAATTTTGCAGATGAATAACTTGAGGCCCAAAGAAATTAAGTGAATAATATTACTACTAATAACAAACTAATTAACGTAAATACAGAGTACTTTATATACATTATCTCATTGGATCCTCTAAAGAGCCCTGTGAAGAAGATAATTTGAATATTGCTATCTCCATTTTCTTTCTTTTTTTTACAAAATGAAGGTACTGAAGATCTAAGAAGTTAATTGACTTGTCCAAGTTTATATCTGTTGTTGTTCAGTCATTTCAATTGTTTCTGACTCTTTGTGACACCATTTGGGGTTTTCTTGGCAAAGATAGTGGTTTGCCATTTCCTTCTCCAGCTCATTTTACAGATGTAGAAACTGAGGCAAACAGGGTTAAGTGATTTGCCCAGCGTCACACGGCTAGTAAGTATCTGAGTTCACATACCTAGTTAGTAATGAATCTGGGACTTCAGTTCATTTTTTCTACCCCCAAATTGAGAGCTCTTTCCATTATACCACACTTCTAATGTCTACTTTACAGGCCAATAATATTATATGGAAATCTTGGATCCATCAAATATCCTAATGCTTTATATGTAAAGAGAAAAGAGAAGGTTTAGTGGGGACACCATAGCAATCATCAAATATTCAAAGAGTGATATTTATTCCAAGTAGTTCCATACGAAAGAAATAGAAGTAGTAGATAAGAGTTTTAGGAATACCAATTTCATCTTAATAAAGATCTATATCACATTGCCATTAAATAGTTACATTTAAAAACTATTTTAGTGAGGCATTGTGTTTAACACAATAAATAATCCAAAAACTGACCTATACTGTACTCTAAAAAGAAAGTTAAGCAAAACCATCCAACTCAGACCGTCACTTTTTCACAACTCTCCTATTACTGTCTGGTGTACCATCATTCTGCTAGTCAGTCACACATGTTCACATCTTTGGTGTGATCATCAACTCTTCACTCACATTCAAACAATAAATCCAATCTGTTGCTAATTGTTGTCAATTCTAACTTTATAACTTCTCAGAAATATGTCCCCTTCTCTCTACTCACACAAGCCACTACCCTCATTTGGGTCCTCATTGCTTTATTACTGGACTGTTACCATAACCTTCTGGTTGAACTCCCTCTCCAAGTCTCTCACCTCTCTAGTCACTCTAGGTTTTCCTAAGTGCAGAATTGATTATATTACCATTCCACCCCGCCATTACTCCCCCCCTCCCCAGTAAAAAAATGTCTCCCTATTACTTTTATGGTCAAAGATAAAATGTTTTTGGCATTTAAAGCCATTCACAGCCCTTTCCTGTCTTTCCCATCTTCTTGTGCCATATTCTTTTCCTTATACTCTCCAATGACACTGCAAGAGACCTCTTCCCCTTCCCCTCACCACTACTGCCTTCCCTCTGAGGTTATTTTTCCCATTCACACTGTATGTATCTTGTATACATATAGTTATTTGCCTGATGCCCCTCCCACTTAGAATGTGAGTTTCTTGAGGTCAGGGACTAAATATCTGCTTTTCTTTGTATCTCTAGCACTTTGCACAGTACCTGACACATATTAAATGCTTAACAAATGGGCAATGACTGACTAATAATACTAATTGGAAAGGACAGACCACGTAATAGTCCTCATTTGTAATTTTCCATTTCTTAATTCAGGTGAAAGAAGGGTGTTTAAACATGAAACTTTTCATAACCATCAGTATTTTGCAATACCTCTGTTAGAGCATTATAAATATACTCCACTATCATGCTGTTAAGCTCCCTTCCTGTGCATCTCTGGTTCCTATTCCCCCAGCCATGATGGTTCTATCTTTTGTACCCCATTCTTCCCTTCTCTCTGGGGGGACTTCAGCTCTGTTTTCTCGGTTGTGTTCTTATGGCACTTAAAACCATATATTATCATATTTCATGTCCAATTAATAATGTTAGATAAGATATGCCTGTATAAGAACAAACTTTCCAAAAATTAGATCTATGAAACAGAATACCCTGTGAGATAGTATGTTTCCTAAATACTAAACATTTTCAAGTAGGGGTCAAGTAACTAACTCTTAGGGATTTCATTGACTAGGTTGGCTAGAACACTAAACTAAATAGCTTCTAAGATCCTTTCTACCTCTAAGCTTTGTTGAGTTTATAAAATGGCTCTGTTGTAGCAGGTTCAGAATCAACCAAAGCAAACTCCAAATGATCATTTTCCTTCAGCCAAACATTCCTTAAACCTATAAAATAAAAAAAATTTACATGAAAAAATCCAGGACATTTATATGCTACAGCAGACACTTTTATTAGAAATACTAACTAAAACATATGGTGCCTTCCAGCAAGTCATAAAGAATATCTGATAAAAAAAAATTTTAAGTAATAATAGTCTGTGTATTCACTGTATCTATTTGTAAGGTCCTAAAGAGCTTTATGGATTTTTAAAATCTAATTAATCCTTGCAACACATACAATGCAAAGAGAACGTATCATTATCTCTATTTTACAGATGAAGAAAATGAAGCTCACGGAAATTAAATGCTTTGCCCAAGGACACACAGATTAGTGGAGGAGGAGAATCTAGGTCTTCTGAATTCCATTGCAGCACTCAGAACACTTGTTGTACGCTATATGGTAGCAGCAATTATATTAGAACATTTTTTCACTGTTTTTAGGAATATAATATAATTTGTGGTATTTTAATAGAACAAATTCATTGCAAAGTGGTCCACTGATAATAGACAATAATAAATTTAGCATGTTCAACATTCACCATTATCTAGTTATTATTTACTGAACATCACATGGCATATGATGTGCTATCAAAAATGTTGTCAACATAATAGCCAATTATCTTAGTGAGATAAGTTTCCAAAGGGGGAACATAAGAAAAAAGACAATGCACAGATAATCTACGTTCCCCATATTATAAAATGAAAAATGTGCAAACCACTTGCTATTATTTCCAACAGCATGATTCTATTAAAAATTAAACTGGACATTCTGGAAACCCCAAGGAAAGTTTTTCAACCGGTACAATCAGAGCATACTATGTCACAAACATAAATTCATCATGGTCATTATCCCAGCATACATTTGCAGAAGGCAACATGAGTTTTTTATTTTCTTCTAAACATTAACATTATGCATACCTTTAGTAAACTCTCACAGATTGTTAAATCATTTACCTTTTTTTTTTAAGAAAAAGGGGAAAAGTTCAGTTCAGGGAACTATCTTAGACTGGCATGAGTAGTAGAGAGATTTGGTAACCATTTTATGTATCATTAAACTTCAACATATCCTATTTTAAAATTGCTATAATATTTAGTATAGCAATAGACACTAAATATGAATTTAATAAATATTCATTGATGGAAATGATGATAATAAAAATAAAAGCCAACATATATTATATATAATACATTTAATATATATGTTACATGAATTATTTAAAATAATAAAATTAATTTTTTTTGTTTTTATATCACCATCATTTCTAGATATTAACAACTAACCACTGGCACTGAAATTTGCCTTGTAACAAAGAAAAACAATTTAGCAAAAACATTTAAAACACTCACCCCATATGTGTACCTGATATCGTTTGGTTGAGAGAAGGTAGATAGATTTCATTTTTCTGTTCTCTAGGACCATTATTCACAGTTTGACTTCATTTTTTAGTGGTGGGAAACATGTGGCCTGAGTGTGAGTAGAACCAAATTAAAATATAATTGGAAAATATTTAACAAAATAAATAAAAATATAGTAAAACATAGATATTATTACATTTTAAAACTGAGTCAATATGCAACCCATGGGAACTTCTGTATGATTTAGTGGTTGAATTTGTTTGAATTTGACAGTAACGTTTTTAAGCGATCTTCTTATTTATGTTGATATAGTCGTGTATATTGTCCTTCTGGTTCTGCCTATTTCACTCTGCATCACTTCATACTCATCTTCCGATAGCTCCCTGACTCTCTAATATTTGTTATTTCATACTACATAATGAAATTCCCTTATGTTTCCACACTACAGTTTGGTAGTTGGGTTCTTTTTTTACCCATTTCCTAATTGATAGGGAATGTCATACCTAGTTCTTTGTTGCCACAAAAAGCATTACTATAAATATTTTGACATATATTGGACTTTTATTTTCTGTCTTGGGGTGAAGTTACATGTATAAGGCACTAGAGACTAAAGGCTGACTAAAATCCACTATTAGTGGATTGGAACAATTAGGCTTCTGTTTAAACTTTTCTCTGAGGAATTTGTGAGTTCAAGTAAGATTACTTTGATTAATACCTATTAGAGTAGTACTGATTGAATCTGGTCCTGCTATGAAATGCAAACTATATGAATTAAATATTTTTACTTATCATTACCAATGACTTCCAAAAAGAGTCCCACACTGATGCCTTATTATGGTTTGGAAGTTATTTTGTATTCCTGAAGGCTATGTCAACAGAAAACAAGCTTTGACAGGTCCTAGAAAGGTAGAAGGGCCTAGAATTCAGGCCTGGTAGTGAAGAGACTTATCCTTATATTGGGTAAAGAGTGATGAATTTTCAACCACAACAACTCCTAAAGACCTTCTACTAAGTCATAATGATGTTGTACTCTTTGTTGGTGGAAGAAGTATCTACATCAATGAAATTATATGTAGTATTCACAGATTAGAAATCACAAAAGTATTGAAGAAAAGTGGCTATTAAGGGCCTTAGCAAAGTATGACAATCTTTGCCAATAGAGCTGCAAAGATGCCATTATGTCTAGAGCACATCTGGCATATAGTAGTTACTTAGTAAATGTTTGTTGATTGAGTTGGTGAATTTACTTGCTGACTTTTGCTGTTGATATTAAATAGCTTTTGTTCTTCAGGTCAACGTATTCATTTCAACGAGTATTTATTTAGCAGCTATTGTATACCTAGAACTGTGCTAGGTGCCATTAAAGTATGAAAGGAATGTTAAGATATTGTCAAGGAGACCACAATCTTAAGAATATAACAAGCTATATATATATGTGAAGTAGAAAATTAGGCAAAACAGTATGATTAGGCTACCTAATGGGATAAAATGTGGCACACACCATAAACGCTAGAGGTAGTCTGAGAAGGGAGACATCAATCTAGGTTGTAATATTTCAGGGAAGGATTCATGGCAAAGGTGGGAATTAAGAGGAATTCAAAGGATAGAATTAAAATGAGAGATAGTGGGGAGGGCATTTCCGAGTGGGGGAGTAGTATAGGTGAAAGGATGGAGACAGGTTTGAAGGACAAGGAGATCATTCCAAATGAATTTGCTTATTTGGGCAGCACCGGGATGTAAAATGTGGGTAAATAAGGGGGTCATATTATGAAAAACCTTGAATTCCAGTGAGGTTCATGTGTCTCATATGGAAGATAGATTAATTTCATGTGTGGGAATAAGGATACAATATAATATTATAGAATGAGCACACGGAGAATAAGGAAGAATATTATGTCCTCTTAATATGAGGTTAGGAGACATATTCTTCTCTTCTTTGATTAACCAGGGAAGGTGTTCTGGAGGAGGTGGAAAAACGCTCCCTTTACTATTTCTCAGGGAACAGATTTCTTTTTATTATTATTATTACTAATTATAAAAATGGTGGCTAGTATTTACATAGTGCTTTAGGGTTTGCGAAGCACTTTACAAATATTACCTTATTTGATCCTCAAAGCAACTAAGGAAGATAAGTGCTATTATTATCCCTACTTTACATATGAGGAAACAGAGGCTAATAAGTGATTAAGACTGGGTTTTAACTTAGGTCTTCTGCCTCCAGGTCTAGCACTGTATCTACTGAAAAAAAAATTTCTTTTTTTAATTTTTGCCCTTTTTTTTTTTATCACATGCACTTCCAAATATATTTCTCTTCAATCTCTTACCCAGCTAATCATCCTTTATAACAAAGTTAAAAAGGAAAATAGGAAAACTATTAATTATGTTTGACAGTATAAGTATGTATATATATATGTGTGTGTGTGTGTGTGCATATATATACACTTATATATGTATACACACATATACACACACACACACAGTATTCCACACTGATAATCTCTCAGACTTCACCAAACAAGCTTAGAATGTCATCTGATAGATTATAAACTTTTTGAGGTCAGGGACTATCTTGCTTTTTTAGTTGTATCCTCAGCAGAGCCTGCTTATTGATCAACTTTAATTGCTGACCATTATGATATAATTATAGGTTGAAATGAACAGTACAAGCAAAAAATATTATAAAACAGGGAGACTTTTTTTCTGAAATGTTTGAGTCATAGAATTTGTTCCTCTCGAGTGCTATTTCATGCTAACTAAGGAAACTATTAAAAAAAGACTTTCTTTAGACTGCAGCAGCCACACCATCTGCTTTTCTAGATGAGGTTAAAAACCAGCCAAACTCTGTAGGCTTTTCTGGCTTGCAATCGAATTGAGCTTGAGGCTAAGACAGGCAATAGCATGAATATATTAGATGCTGACATAACTCATTCATTTACAGTGTCTCTAGGGAAAAGATTTGGGGGTGAGAAACAAATCAGCTTCAATTGAAAATAATATTTATTTTTAGACATTACTCTTTTTATCTCAATCTTTCCCCATTCTAGTACCTAGGAAAAAAGTGAAAACTTTCCAATGGGAGAATTTAAAAGGTTAAGTTCTTTGGCAAAATGTCATACCTTTAAGAAAGCTGAACAAGGCCTCTTATGCTGGTTATGGGCTGTCATTCTGTCAGCCACTAAGAGAGATTTGACCTGGAGAAAATACAACCTGTGCATGCAACTTCTAAATGTTGCATGTAGGAACATAAAATTATGATGCAACAGAGAACAATGTGAATTTGAAATAAATTATAAGAGCTATTCCAACCCAGTGTTGAGGAAAGCAGGAAGGAAAGAAGCATTTTTAAATCCCTATCTGCCTAAGGAGCATTACCCTAAGCTGGATTATTTATAGTTCACCTAGTAAGTATATTTTTAAGGCTTTTTTCAAATGATAACTTACCATCTGTTTTCTGTTATAGGAAACTGCTCTGTAGCCATAGACAGTAATTCTGACTCTGGCTAGTCATCAGCTTATGTGGGTAATGATGTAAGAATATGTGGATGGATCAGCACAACTTTTCATCAATGATACAAAACAGCTTAGCCAAGTATACACCCTATTGAGGGATGGATTAGTAGTGTTCTGTACATACTGTGTACAAGGCACTGGATCATTTTCATATTTGCAAGTCAGCTCATTTTTGTATATCAAATAGCAGTTAACCATATTAGATGATGCTATTGCTATAGCTTCACTTGTTTTTTTAAATTAAAGTGTATTTTTTAAATAGAAAAAATTTATGTTCTTTCCCTCTCTCATACCCTTGATGAAAAGAAGAAAAGGAAGGAGGAAGTAGAAAAACAAATTCCTTGTAACAAATAAGCATATTCAAGGGGGCATCTAGGTGGTGCTGTGAATAGAGGACTCAGGAGGACTTGAGTTCAAATCTGACCTCAGACACTTGACACACTTACTAGATGCGTGACCTTAGGCAAGTCACTTAACCCCAATTGCCTTGCCTCCCCCCCTCCAAAACAAACAAATAAGCATATTCAAGCAAAATAAATTACTTCATTGGCCATGTCCAAAACATATGCCTCATTCTGCATCCTGAGTTCATCACCTGACAGGAGTTGTTTAACATACTTCATCATCAGTCCTCTGGAACCATGGATAATCATTGTATTGATAAGAGATCTGAAATCTCAGAATTGTTTGTTTTTTAGTGTTATTATTCTATTAATTTTTTCTCCTGATTCTACTAACTTCATTCTTCATCAGTTTATACAAGTCTTTCAAATTGTTCCTTTCATGGTGGCAAATATTTGTTTGCTTATTTAATTGGTATGACTGAAAAGATGAATGGAAAGTCAGAAGTCCTTTCCACTGTATTCCAGAAAGGCAGGACACATGACCCCTAAATCTAGGGCAGACCCCACACTAATCTTCTCAAATGCATTTGTTTCAGGGATATGAATCTTTCTCATTGTGTCAGGGCTACCCTTTCCCCCTTAAGTTACAGGTTCAAGTATCCTCTGATAGGCAAGCTTCTTAAGAACAGAGATTATTTCAATTGTTTTTCTTTTTGTATCCCCAGAGCCTAGCACAGTACCTGGAATATAATAAATGCTTCATAAATGCTTAGTAAGTAATGATTAATAAATGATTGATTGGTAGGCATTGTCTGTGCCCCACTCTTCACAAAATCTATGGAGAAGCTTCAGAGGTATGTCCTGGGCTAATTTTCATAGCTGAGTCCAGTAGAAGCAGTAGAATATGGGTAATATGAAGACCAACAGGAAAAGGAAGTAGAAGCCTCAGTGGGAGGTATGTACCAAGTGGGAGGCATACTGACTAGCTGACAGAAGAGGGAAGAGGCAGACAGGACAACTCACCATGAACTGGTCTAGAGGTAGGGGAGGGGAATGCCTTGGTTTGTGTTGTTTGTGAGGCTATAGAACCCAGGTGAAAAAGCAGAAAGTTTTAAATATCCTAGAGGCTATTCTGACCTCAGACCTCAAAGAGTGCCAGAAGACTTTCTGGCCACAACGTTGTGAAAAAGATGTCACACTTGAGAGCTGGCCCTGTCTCCTGGGGAGGAGATGTAAATTAGTGAGGAGGTGGGACGGGGAACCTAACTAAAGACATAACAGTGATGAGGAACAAGGCAAGTCATAAGTAGAGAGCAGCAACTGCAGCCTGACTACCCAAGAAAAGTCTTGGTGAGAATGGACAGTAGTGGTCATCCCCTGCTGAAACGGAAATGAGTAACTAAGGGAAGGAGATGAGTAACTAAGCAACAAAGACCAGAGTTATAATGGAGGAGAGCCTAGCTATGGAGTGCCTACTACCATACAGGCAATGGAAGAATGAGACCAAACATTACGTAGAGGAATGAACCCTGAGTGCTGCCCCTATTCATGGGCCCCATTCAGAACAATTAGTCTACAAGTATTTGTTGTCGTGGAGTCATTTTTCAGTTGCGTCCAATTCTTTGTGACCCCTTTTGAGGTTTTTGAGGCATTTTATTTTTTAATTAATTATTTTATTTATAGTTTCCAACATTCACTTATATAAGATTTTGAGTTCTAAATTCCTCACCCCCTTCCCAAGATGGCATGCAATCTGATATAGGCTACATGTACAATCATCTTAAACATATTTCTACATTAGTCATGCTGTGAAAGAAGAATCAGAACAAAAGGGGAAAACCACAAGAAAGAAAGAACAAAAAAGAAAATAGTATGCTTTGATCTGCGCTCACTCTGTTGTTTTCTCTGAATGTGGATAGCATTTTCCATCCTGAGTCTTTTGGAACATTTGAGGTTTTCCTGGCAAAGAGGTTGGAGTGGTTCACTATTTCCTTCTCCAGCTCATTTGACAGTTGAGGAAACTGAGGCAAATAGGATGAAGTAATTTTTCCAAAGTCACAAAGCTAGTGTCTGAGGTTGAATTTGAAGTCAGGTCTTTCTGACATCAAGGCCTAAGCTCTATCTACTGCCCCACCTAGCTGCTAGAGACTAGGGCTGAATAAATCTAGGAATTATTCACATGGAGATAATTGAACCCAGGAGAGCTGATTAGATCACCAAGTGAGAGAATATATGGAGGAAAGAGAAGAGGGTCCAGGGCTTTCAAGAAAAGTTCCAGATAATGGACATAGATAAGACACAAGGCACTATACAAGTAACATTCAGAATCACACAATCTCAGAATTAGAAAGGACCTCAAAAGTCACTTAATTTCAACCTATACCTGAATATGAATGTGCTTTATGTGGTGCCATTCAAGTGAACATCCCAACTTTTCTTAAAAACCTCAGGTGAGAGGTTCTACTTCCTCCCAAGTCATACCATCCCACCTTGGGACAGCTATTTTTGTTAGACAGTTTTAATTCCATCAAGCCAAACTTTGTCACTTTGCAGTGTCTATCTAAGCTTTGGGGTCAAGCAGAATAAGTCTAATTCCCTTCATCCTCCAAGTAGCTAATTTAGCTATTTCATCTTCCCCTGTGACTTCTCTTTTCCAAACAAAGCAACTCTAACCTTGAACCAAACTTCATGCACTATTAAAAAATTGGAAAGTGTATATTATAAACTTAAGACCTTTCCTAATTCTAGTTGTGTCCTAGTTAGACACTTTCCAGTTTAACAATTCTTACCACTCAAATGGATTTGTGATTTCATTCATTTGGGAGTTCTCTACAAAAGTGCAGATTCAAACCTATCCATCCATGCTTGTCTATTTTGTATGTATCCATTTCTCCCCCAAAGTTCCCCTCAGATGTCTACCCAGCATGCTAGAGCCCTACCTTGCTTTCTCTTAACATTAGGACATAACATTACATCACTGTGCATGCCATCGCTCACTGTTGCACATAACCAGCCTATCTTCTCTTATTATTCTATATTCCTTGATGGTGTCCTTTAGTCATGTTCTTTCCTGGTTATGTGTAGCACCCTGCTTACACCAACTTTGCACTTCTCCATTGCCTTCTGTGTGACACTTATCTTTAGATCTTTATAGGCAGTAGTGTTCCATACTTTGCTGCCATCTAACAACAACCTTGAAATATCCATATTGAAAAAAATGGGTCTTCAATTTCACAGGAAGATTGGAATCAGTAAAAGAGTTCCCAAATTTCCTAAAAGCAATTTGTTCTGCTGACCTCCTCCTTTTCAATCCTGGGTTTAGCTCATAGTTTATTTGTTCTGTCTCAGATACTCAAACTGTTGAATAAGCTCTAAAAGGCATCCATTCAAATGCAAGTTGAAATCTGGGCAATAGATAGAGAAGGCAAAATTCCTCTGAATGATTACAGATCTCTGTCTGCAGTATCTTGAGGTTTGATACAATCAGTACCATGTCACCTGCAAATAGGAGCATCTGGAAGAATTTGCCCTTTATAGGGAATCCCTTCTCCACATGGACTCTGCATTGGATCTCTTCCATCACAATGGTGATATATCTCCCTGTTTTATGCCTCACCTGATGTTTATTATCAAATGGTCATGGAATGAGGTTATTTCAGTTGTTTCATCTTCCTTGGAGTCCTAAAGGATCTTGATGTGTCTCTAAGGCTACTTTCTGTCTACTTTGTATTTATTTTGTATGTAACAATTTATGTTTATGTTGTCACCTCCATTGGAATATAAGCTCCTAGAGGGCAGGGCCTGGTTTTCCTTTTTGCTTGTATCTCCTGTGCTTAGCACAGTGTATGTTACATAGTAGGCACTTAATAAATGCCTGTTGGTTGATTGAAATAAGAATAGGAGACACCTTTTGGCAAAAGGACTCGAAAGGTCATGTTTTATTCAACTCAAATGAAATGCTTACTCATAATGAACAAACAATAAGCATAACAGAATTGTAAAGTATTTTCTTTCACATAGTTTTAAAATTATAAAAATGTGGGCCATTGCTAAATATTACTTTTATAAGCTTGCTTGCTCTCTATTAATGCCCTCATCAGATATGTCCTCAATTTGTATATGAATGATGGCTATAAATATTTATATAGATGGGAGAGTAGGCATATGTTAGTAGTTATTAATTTTCTCTTGTTCATTCTTTTTAGCACTAACCAGGTCTAAGGTTTTTCATACTTTTGGAATCTTTTCATCCGTATAAAGGGTCCTCAATGTCCTCATAGTCGTGTCATTTCCAACACTGATCTCCTCCTAGCGGCACAATTCAGCTAGTTTTCCCGTCTCTGTGCCTTCTAGTTCCATTTCTCTCTCTTCTATAGGTATTTCAGGGTCTCTAAGAGTGGTAGAACCTCTATCTTTAGTGTTAAAATGGCTTTTGAAAATCTTTTCATATTTTTTTTTGTAGTCTTCCTTCTATTTCCATCCTTGAATGCTATTGGGTTGATTTTTCTTTGTTGAATATCTTGCCACATTTTCTTTAAACTTATTTTATGTTCAACTGCTTCTAGTTATTTTGTGAAACAACGTTACTTATTTTTAAAATTTATTTATTTACTTTTAGTTTATAACATTCAGTTGCACAAGCTTTTGAGTTCTAAATTTTCTCCCACTCCCTCTGCTCCCCCCTTTCCCTCTATGGCAGCATGCAACCCAATATAGGTTCTACAAATACCTTCACATTAAACGTTAGTCAAGTTGTAAAGAAGGTTTGTAACCAATGGAATGAACAAGAAAGCAGAAACAAAACAAAACAAAAAAGAGAGAGAGCAAGCAGTTTGCTTCAATCTGCACTCAGACTCTGTAATTCTTTTTCTGGATGTGGATATCCCTTTCCATCATGAGTCTTTTGGATTTGTCTTATAACCTTGCATTGCTGAGAAGAGCCCAGTCTATCAAAGTTAGTCATCACAGATATGATGTGTCTGTAATTGTGTACAATGTTCTCCTGATTCTGCTCCTCTCACTCAGCATCAGTTTATATACGTCTCTCCAGGTTATTATGAAGTCCATCTGCTCCTCATTTCTTATAGCACAATAGTATTCCATTATGTCCATATACCACAGCTTGTTTAGCCATTCCCCAATTGATGGGTATCCCCTTGATTTCCAAGTCTGTGCCACAAAAAGAGGTACTATAAATATATTGGGTCCTTTTTCCACTTGTATAATCTCTTTGGGATACAGCCCTAGAAGTGGTATTGCTAGGTCAAAGAGTATGCACATTTTTATAGCCCTTTGGGCATAGTTCCAAATTGCTCTCCAGAATGGTTGAATCAGTTCACAACTCCACCAACAATAACAACAGGACTTATAATCACATCTCATCATTCTTTGTTAGTTTACAAATGGGTTTGTGTTCTTACTTTGTGTTGCCTTTCAGCATTCATCTCTATCTGGCAAATAAATCACATGTTTGTTGGCAAAGGTGCTTTCTGAGCTCTTCTAGTATCACTTTAGTTCAAGGGGCCTTAATTTGAGGTCTGTGAACTTAAAAAATTTTTTTTTGATAGCTGTATTTTAACTGTATTTGACAACTGTTTTGTAACCTATGTGTTTTATATTATGAATTCAAGAATAATCCAGTGTACCAGGCTGGGTTTTCCATCTATCCCAATATCAATGCCCCAGGGAACAAGGACTACCCTTCTGGACCAGTACCAGAAAAAAACTGTAATAAGGACCCCTCCAATAGCCATGCTGCTATTAAATATAAACTTGATGGGACCAATGTTATACAGGAACAGAGCTAAACTTTGAGCCTTTTCCTCCAGAGATGAGGCTATATATAGAGGAGAGTATGTATGCCCCAGAAACTTTGGGGGAAGTGTTTGTAGGTCTTTTTCTGACTATATGTTTGAAATAAATATCCTTTTGTAAAAGCTAATTAATGTTAAGTGGCTAAATGGAACTAGTTCTAATCCCAGGCCCATAACAATAAGGAGTACCTAAGTCTTCTGGGATTCAAACTAATAGCGGTAGACAAAAGATATCCCCAACCCTTCTGAGTCACCCCCTGGATCCTGGAGGGACAAATGTAGTGGCATATGTCTGGGACAGAGGTCCAGAGGTACTTGTTATACTACTCTACTCCACCCTGCTTTTACCAATCCTTTTCTTTTTGAATATTGCATATCATATCTGACCTACATTCCAGTTCTGGGTTTAATCCTTTGTGTACACCCAATCATACCTTGGGTAGCCTGTGAGGGTTTGTTTTTGAAGCATATTCAGGTACTCCCTACCTGGTTTCAGTCTAAGTGACCATGTCACTGACTTAGGGGAAGGTATTGTTTAATAAAGATAAATCTTATAATTATCTGCAGAACTGGAAGAACTGATGACTCGAATTTCTGAGCTGGAATTAAGTAAGCGTACAAAAGTTTCCCCTTTGTCCATATCCATTCCCTAGGCAGTTTAAGGGAGGCCTACTTTGAACTAGTCCTGAATGTCAAGTGGGGAAAAAGCTATCCTAATTCCCATCTCTCCTTAGTAGCTGGGAGAACGGGGCCAGTTCTGTCTTCTTCATATTTGCTTCCCTAATCCAGTGACCAAGCAGAAAAATGAAGATGGATTTGCCCAGGTAGCAACCTCATGAGTCTTGCAAAGTCTGGAGAGATTGTAGAAAAATAACTATAGTTTTCCTTTCCCCAAGCACCCAAGAAAAATCAGAGGGAGAGAGTAGCACCAGCAGCAACAGATTTGCAAAACCCAATAGCGCAATCACCCAGCCCAGTAGAGAATCACCCTTTAAAGACCCAGCCCAATAGGATGACTCTTCATTGAGCTATGCCAGGCCCTGCAGCAAATTTCATGAGGATTTCAGAAAGAGGAAAAAGAAAAAGGAAAGAAAAAGGTTTCCAGAGCCAGAAATTGGAAGAACCTTTTTGTCACATCTTTTTTTTTTTTTTTTTTTTTGCTTTTTGGAGGGCAATTGGAGTTAAGTGACTTGCCCAAGGTCACATGGCTAGTTTTTTGTGTGTGTTGTGTCTGAGGCTGGATTTGAACTCAGGTCCTCCTGACTCCAGGGCTGGTGCTCTATTCACTGTACCACCTAGCCATCCCTGTCACATCTTTTTTATGCAAGTATTTCACTACTGCTGTAAACCCACTTTACTCACAGACTGTATATTTGTAGAAGAGTGCATCCCAGGTTTATTGGGGAAATTTTTTGCAACAATTTTGGGATATATTCTTAGTAAGTCCCTTCTTTGTTGTTTTTGATTGATTAATGGATGTTTATTAAATGCCAACTATGTGATAGGCTTTTTTCTAGGAGCTAAGGATATAAAGGCAAAAAGGAACACAGTTTCTGTCCTCAAGGAACATGGAGAAATATGTAGGTTGTGTGTGGGTGTGGTTTTGTGTGTGTGTGTGTATAGACATATATAACCATGAGTTTCACCTCAAAATTGATTTAACTTGCATTTTTCTAATTATTAGTGATTCTGAAGCATTTTGTCAAATGCTTGTGGATAGCTTGGATTTCTTCCTTTGAAAATTTGCTCTTTATATACTTTGATCATTTATCTGTTGGAAAGTGGTTCTTGTCCTTATAAATTTAAATCAGTTTCATATATATCTATATCTGTCAGTCTATCTATCTATCCATCTATCTATCTATCTATCTATCTATCTATCTATCTATCTATCTATCTATCTATCTA
>NW_027187419.1:92086010-92178391 GCF_028583685.1 Petaurus breviceps papuanus
CTATCTATCTATCTATCTATCTATCTATCTATCTATCTATCTATCTACCTATCTATCTATCTATCTATCTATCTATCTATCTATCTATCTATCTATCTATCTATCTATCATCTTGGATATGAGAACCATGTAAGAGCTTACTCAAATTACCTGTTTCCCTACTAATTTTCAGGGCAATTGTTTTGTTTGTAAAAAAAAAAAACTTTTTTAATTTTATGTAACTGAAATTGTCCATTTTGTCTTCTGTGGTCCTCTCTATACCTATGTTAGTCATGGACTCTTCTCCTATCTAAGGTTGCAATAGGTATTTTATTTTTTGCTCCTCTAATCTGTTCATGATGTGACCTTTTAAATCTAAGTCATATATCCACCTAGAGCTTAGTGACACACACACATCAGTATGTATGTATGTATGTGTGTGTGTGTGTGTGTGTGTGTGTGTGTGTGTGTGTGAGAGAGTATGGAGATGTTTATCTAAATCTAACTTCTACCAGATTGCTTTATATTTTTCCCAGCAGGTTTTGTTGAATAATGAGTTCTTATCAGGAGCTAGGATCTATTGGTTTATCAAACACTATGCTATTATGTTCGCTTCTGTCTGTCGTGGCCAATGCTATTATTGTCTTCCCTTTTAGCTTCTGTGTCATTCACTACTGAAGATGATTAATGTTGATATTGACTCTCTCTCTATTTCTTGATTTCTGTGTTTGCATTTGAAAATATCTGCTTAGCTCTGGTATTTTCAATAGAAATGTTTAAAACTTTTCTATTTCATTAAAGGTCTACTTTTTTCTCTGTACAATTAAACTGTCTTGTTGAATAAATCATGCTTGGCTGTAAACCTCTATCTTTTACCTCATGGAATACCATATTGCAAACTCTCTTCTCCTGAACAGGGCTAGATGTCAGGTCTTACCTCACCTTTGTTGTGGCTCTTTGGTACATAAACTCCTTTCTGTTGCTTGTAGTATTTTTTTTTTCTTTGGCATGGAAGCTCTGGATTTTGGCTATCCAATTTCTGGAAGTCTTTATTTTGTGTTTTCTTCAAAAATTAACCAGCAGATTCTATTTTCACTTTGCCCTTTGGTTTAAATAGCTCTAAGCAGTTTTCAATAATGATTTCTTGAAATATAATAGCTAAAGGAAGAGTTGTGGTTTTGGGGTAATCTGATATTTTTAAGTTGACTCTCCTCAACTTGTTTTCCAAGTTAGTTGTTTTGGGTAATAAATTTTTCAGTATTTCAATTTTGTTCTAGTATTTCTTGCTATCTCATTGTTATTGACTTCTGTTTGGTTCAATATAATTTTTTGAGAGTTTCTTTACTTGGGTAAGGTTTTGTATTTTCTATATTAATCTGATTATTCTTCTAATTCTTTCTTTTAGAATTCTCACTTCTTGATCTTTCATCAGGATTTCTAATTTTATTTCAAAAATAAATTTTAGTTTTTCATTTCTTCTATGAGTAGCAGAGTTTGTAGCTTTTTGTTCAAGGCTTCAGTTGTGAAAGTTTTGAAGTTCTTTTCTTTTGAATCTGTGTCATATGTATCACTGGCTCTATCATTTTCTTTTGTTTACTCACTTTTTCCACACACTTCCTGTATTGGGACTTTTTGTCAGGAATTGGCTCTGCATACCATTAAAAACAATTGTAGGCCCTGTTTAGTTCTAATCTATACTATTTAGGTTCTGCTATTGCATCCTCTGGGTGCTGAGTACTATGCTATTCAAGGTCCCCATGGGATGTTCAGGTCCCTGATCTGTGTCAACTGAGTCTGATCTAGGGAATCGAATAAATTTTGTCCTCCTGTTCCAACACTCAAAGTCTCCCAAACTGTAGTTTAACATCAAATTAGCACAGTTGCAAGCTCCAGGTTTCCATGCTCCTGTATCTCAAATTTTAGATACCCAACAGCAGGCTCCAAGTGTCTCTGGCTCACTCCTAGTTCATGTGTTCTACTCTTGGACTTGGTTTTCCTTGATGGACTCCTTCCCTGGTGCTTATAGGATTCTGTCTGTATCTTTGTGTAAACCTAGACTAGAAAAATGCATTTACTATAGCTTCTTATATTTCTTGCTCATTACTTAACCTGCTTCTCTCTTTTCATCCTCTCAGGAGTAGGTCTTTGAGAGAGCTGGGCTATAAGTCATTCTGCCGTCTTGAAGAGGTCTCCCTAAATCCTTTTTCTACAAACTAATGAAATCAGTTGGTTGATTATTTATGGGAACCACATTGGTGAGGATTTGGGAGGTATAAGTTTAGAACCATGGATTTTCAGGGATACCCCCAATTTCCTAAGAAAGCATATTAATAGCTGTACCCTCTGGGGAACCCAGGTGTGACTATAGGTGGAAATAGGGAAAGAAACTCAGGAAGGGGTGTTATAAAATGAAAATATATGTGTGTGTGTATGTGTGTGTGTGTGTGTGTGTGTGTACAGTACATCTCTCTTTCTATAGCAGATGCTTACTTTATCTCTTCACACCACGAACAAATAGTTCATATTTATCTAGTGCTTTACAATTTGCACATATTTCTTCAAAACAACACTGAAAAAAAACAACACTGTGAGGGAGATAGTGCAAATATTATCTCTATTTTACTGATACAAAAAGGTGAAGCTCAAAATTATCTATATTAAAGCCAGGTCTTTTCACTTTAAGACTAATACTTTTAATCTTGTACCATACAGGACTGGCCAGAGATTTCAGGGGAGGTAGTGGTCTGTGTTGATTGTTTATGTGCTATGTCTCTGTGTAAGCTAAAACATGCCACTTTCAGAAGAAGATCTTTATGGTACTTCTGGATGCTAGTGCATATCCCCATTAAGATTACCTTCCATTTACTCTGAATAAATTTTCTATATGTATACATTTCCTTCCCTATTAGACTGTAAGCTTCTTGAGAACAGGGGTTGTTTTTGCTCTTTCTTTGTAGCTTCAGTACATGATACAATGTCTGGCATGTAATAAAACCTTAATAAATGCTTGCTAATGGATTTCTTCCTACCTATGAGGTCACTTGCTCTTTTCCATTAGAATCTCTCGTTTAATTTGATAATTACCCTTATTTTCTACTTACAGGATAGGGGGCAACCCAGTCATAAAGGTAAGATTCAGGTCTCCAAAACATATTCATACATACAGCCAAAAGTTGATCATTAGATATGCATGGTTTCCTTTAAATGAGTCATTTAGGTAAAAGGAAGTAATATTGACCAGTCTAAACAGGACAGAATGTCTCTTGGAAATTTTCAAGTTCAAATATAAAATATGTGATTGAGCACCATGTAATATGACTTTTATCTTAATGCTAACAGATGGGTTCCCATTTATATTCCTTTATCTGCAACTGTCCCAAATGTGTACAGGGAATCTGAATCCCAGAGACCTATGCAGAAAGTTTAAGAAGGGTTCCCTTAGCTTTTTTTTTTTAAGTAATCATTAATATTCAGTGCAGAAAGGTCCTTCACTTTATTCTTCCCTAGAATTCTGAGCATGCTTGAGAAATGATCATACTAATGCATTGCTAACTGCCACTAGTATCAGCAAATTTTGTGACTATCATGATGGCATGAATACTACTGCTGTCACTTGTACAATTTCCTTTTATAAATAATATGCAGTTTTTTAGTATGATAGTAAAATAATCTGTTTGGCTTTATTTTACTATTTGAATTATTCATTTTCCTCACTTGGAAAACATAAGAAAGCAAATACCTGTCACCTTGCCAAAGAGCAACATTTATTTATTCAACAACTACTGTTGAATACTTCTTTGAGCAAGGAACTATATTTAAGCTTTCATGTTAAGCAAAAATGAGTAAGACACCACATCTTTTCCTCAAGAAAGTTACAGTAACCCTGACATTTCCTCATTTTTATTTCTGCACAAAATGCACGTAATTCTTCCATGACCAAATATGTATTTTTATACCCCATATAACAAAATCAATAAACAAACTGGCTTTCTATTTCAAGGATTTATTGTAGATTTGTCTGTAGGAAATCAAATTTTCTGATCATTCACATGATCAGGCTTCTGACCATAAAGTCTCAGGTTTTCTGTTTCATAGTTTAACCTTTCCCTCCACCAAATTGGTTCTTACAGGATGCAAAGTTCACGTACAATTGAATCCAGCTCACTGTCTTTCAAATAAGGAGTAGGTACTGAGCAAATCACAGTCATGCCATTCCTGACTTGCAATTTGCCAATTTGTGAATATGTAATATGAATGTGAATAGCTGTGATTCATAATGCCAATAGAAACATAAAGAAAACAGGGCATAACTGATATATAGTGGAGTTAATCAGGATAACTAGTTTTCTGTTTATGAGTTGTGTATATAAATGTTTGTCCTGTGAATGGCTAAAATAACCAAAGCTTATCCAGCATAACTTTTACCACAGATTAGAATAGTGATATCCCCATTAATAATCACCCAGGTGTTTAGTTATTAACTTACTACAGGAGTCAAACTGGGGGGGGTGCGAGGGGGGAAAGCTGTTTGCATATAGCCAAAACAAAGTGTCTAGCTTTCAATTGAAATATGAGGGTAGCTGCCTTATACCTGCTACATTATACAAACCATCTGCTTTGTTATACTGTAGTACTCCCCTTTCCATCTCCTACTTAGGGAAACTGGCCAACTCTCTGCTCTTCATCTCCCATCATTGTGCCTTTGTACTGGTTCTACTCCATTCTTGAAATGCACTCCCTCCTTGTCTCAGCCCCATAGAATCCCTCACTTCCTCCCAGATGCAGCTCAAGTGGCATGTTTTAGTCTATACAAAGCCTTTGATAATCTCTCCAGTTGGCTAGTGCCTCTCTCACTAACTACTTTATATTTCTTTTGTATATTATCCTGCATATACTTATATAAGCACAAGTTGTTTCCCCTGAAAGGATATGATCTCAAGAGCAGGGATTGTTTAATTTTTTTTTTTTTGGTCTGTGTCCCCTGTGCGTGACACGTGGTAGATGCTTAATAAAACCTTGTTGATTGATTGATACCACTCACTGACCAAAAGTCCAAAAACACAAAGACACTGTGAGAAAATCATGACTTCTCTTTCTTCTCCTTCCCCTCCTTCTCCTTCTTTTCCTTTTCCTTCTCCTCCTCCTTCTTCTTCTGCTCCTCTTCCTCCTCCTCCTCCTTCTCCTCCTCTTCCTTCTCCTATTCCTCCTCCTCTTCCTCCTTTTCCTTCTCCTCCTCCTTCTCCTTCTCTTTCTTCCTCCTCCTCCTCCTTCTACCTTCTCCTCCTCCTTCTCCGTCTCCTCTCCCCCTCTTCCACCTTAGGATCTTTAATACGAGGAACAGTAAAGTAATGGAACACTTTTTCATTTCACTCAAATGGCTGAAAGATATTAAACCCATAGTTAGAACTCAACCTCTTATGCCCTTTGCCTTCCTTTTATCATAGATTAATAGTTTTAGTTTTGGAAGGTACCTGTATAGTTCAACTTATATCCAAATCAAACATGTTTAAAATATCTTCAAATTTTTAACTAAATACACATATTAAAAATGTGAGGCTAAAACCAAATCAGTTTCTAAACCTTCTCAATCATTGCCTGCTCTCTTACCCCAAAATGAGGCCTTAAATAGCATTATAAAGTTTCCAAAAAGTTACAAAATGATATTTTCTTTTTGAACACAAAGGTCCTCTTATCCTCTAACATCATTCCAGATCTAAGTCCTGTGGGGAAGAAAATCACATCCTTTACCAAAAGAGTAAAAGAAAAAAAATCAACCCTATTCTCTAAGGGAAGTTTTGTAGCTCACACTTCACCCTGATTTTAGCCTCGAAGGAACTCTCATCTTGATTCTTTCTGTCTCTCTTTATCCTTATTCCCTAGCAGGGGTGGGGAACCTGCAGCCTCAAGGCCATGCATGGCCCTTAAGGGATTTGTTATGTGAAGTTTAGATTCAGTCAAAGGGCCGCACTTGAGGACCTAAGGGAACTCAACAACTCCAGAATTTTTGTTCAACAAACCTATATATCTACCCCCTGACATTTCATTCCCTCTCCATCTGCCTACAGGACTCTCCTTTACCTAAATAATAGAATCCCAAACTTAAAAGGATGCTCAGAAATCATCTAGTCCATATTTTTTTTTAAAAGCAATCAGGGTTAAGTAACTTGCTCAAGGTTACACGGCCAGTTGTTTCTGGGTGTGGTGCTGTCTGAGCCTGGGATTCGATCTCCAGGTCATCCCGACACTGGAGCCGGTGCTCTTACTCACTGAGCCACCTGGCTGCCCCTAAGCAATTGGGGTTAAGTACCTTGCTCAAGGTTACACAGCCAGGTGTTTCTGGGTGGGTGCTAAGTGTCTGAGCCCGGGATTCGATCCCCAGGTCATCCCGACACTGGAGCCGGTGCTCTTACTCGCTGTGCTACCTGGCCGCCCCATTTAGTCCATCTTATACCTAAAGCATTCATCTCCTCCACAAAAATACTGTCAAGTGATAGCCTGTACTTGAAAAACACCAATGACAGGAAATTCATTATTCCTGTCCTCCACCCCCAAGGCAGCTCACTATATTTTTTAATAGCTCTAATTGTTATCTAATTTGTCTTTATACTGAGACACAATTTTATTCCCTATAACTTCCACTATTAATTGACCGAGGGGAGCAAATATGGTTCTTCACCATGAAAGCCTTTATACCTTATTATTTTGTTCTTATGTTATGTTTCTCATCATTTTTTCTCAGGTTTTTTTTTTCTTCTGTGTATACTCTCTTCTCCATGTAATGGGAATGTAAATTTTGAAGATCTTCCCTGCCCCCAGGCTAAAGTGCACCTGGAGCCTGGGGTGGGAGGCTTGTTTTTCAGTAGATACCTTTTGATTGTCCAGTGGGTCCAAAAGGTTGTTACATTCTCTGAGCCAGGAGAAGGCTATATAAGCCCTGATGTGTAGCTTTGTTTTGGGGCTCACTTTGAGAAATGTTCTGTGATTTGATCTGGATTATGGGAAGCCGTTGTTGAGAGCCCCCCCTCGGCTTTGAAAAACCCAGATGTTGAAACCCAGATGTTGATATGATATGGATATAATGGTTGGACAGTTTGGAAACCTGTCTACTTGATCTGTTTCTCTGACTTGATAATTCTGTCTGTGTATTCTGAAGTTTGGGGTGCTGCCCTTTTTCCCCTGAACTAGGTAAACGATACATATTTGACTGATTAAAGTAAGCTTGTTAACCCATTTTGAGTTGCTTTCCTTTATCAAAGCAGATCCAAGAATCTGTGTTAGCAGCCACCCTGGGGATGCTGGGGATGCTTGCTGCTACAAAATGGCCTCACGAAGAGGATCTGCAGAGTAAAAGGAAAGTATGGGGGCTGGGATAATTGTTTGTTTCCCAGTTGTGGTAGCTGTGACTCTGTGGAGCCGTGGAGCAGGAGAGAAGAATGGCCTGCACGTGGACTTTGCTGAGCTGAGAGCAGGAATGGTGAGCTGCCTACATCGAGACCTGGGCAGAAGCCAGGAGCGGCTGCCACCTGTGGGAGGAGAAGGAACCCAGGAGTTCGGAATTCAGCCACAGGAAAATATAAGAATTGAGCAGCAAAGCAGGGGCACTGAATGTGTTTCCTTGCTGCATCCCACAGTTTGGGACCCTGGGGGAGGATGGACTTGTGACTATGGTGGGTGGGATGAAGTGCCTTGGACCCCCAAGGACCCCACCTTGTTGGTTTTGTTGCCCAACCCCCTCTCTGTACTTGGAAGCAGGGGCTGGAGCTGTGTGAGGGGAAGGACCCCCCCTCCCCCAGGAGAACTTTATTTGAACTCTTGTTTTGAATTGAAGTGATAATGCTATGTACTTTGTGTTTGTTTAAGGCCCAGTGGCCACTTTGGTAACTTTAGTTCTGTGTCTTGAAATGTGACCTAAGAGATGTTTAGTGCTGATTCAAAAGTAAATTGACTATGCTATGGGCATGAAAGATCTTGGGGCCGAATGTAAATTTTGAAGATCTTCCCGGACCCCAGGCTAAAGTGTACCTGGAGCCTAGGGTGGGAGGCTTTTTTTCAGTAGATAATTTTTGATTGGCCAGTGGGTCCAAAAGGTTGTTACATTCTCTGAGCCAGGAGAAGGCTATATAAGCCCTGATGTGTAGCTTTGTTTTGGGGCTCACTTTGAGAAATGTTCTGTGATTTGATCTGGATTATGGGAAGCTGTTGTTGAGAGCCCCTCTACTCGGCTTTGAAAAACCCAGATGTTGAAACCCAGATGTTGATTTGGTATGGATGTAATGGTTGGACAGTTTGGAAATCTGTCTACTTGATCTGTTTCTCTGACTTGATAATTCTGTCTGTGTATTCTGAAGTTCGGGGTGCTGACCTCTTTCCCCTGAACTAGGTAAATGATACATATTTGACTGATTAAAGTAAGCTTGTTACCCATTTTGAGTTGCTTTCCTTTAACAAAGCAGATCTGAGAACCTGTGTTGGCAGACACCCTGGGGATGCTGGGGTGCTTGCTGCTACACTCCACTAACATCTAGTGTTTCTCTTAAAATGTGGATCCATTTTAGTGATTTGGATAAAGGCATTTTAAAGGCTTATCAAATTGCAGGTGGCATAAAGCAGAGAGGGATAGCTAATATATCAAATGATAGTCAGCCCTTGACAGGTCAGAGCACTGTCCTGAATCTATTAAGATGAATTCAATGGGGAATAAATGTAAGTTTTACACTTGGATCCAGAAAATAATCTTCACAAGTATAAGATGGCAGAGACATGGCTAGGTAGCAGTTTCTCTGAAAAAGATCTAGAAGTTTTAGTAGGCTGCAAATTCAAATATGTAGGGATTGTCATGTGACACTAAAAAGGCTTATTCAATCTTAGGTTGCATTAAGACCTCCAGTAATATGGAGGTGGTAATTCCTTTGCATGTCATCCTTCAATCACATCTCAGTATTACGTTCAGTTCTGAGTGTCACTATTCAAGAACAGCATTGTTAAAGAGGGTTGCTAAGGGTATGATCCAGAGGAAGGTAAATAATATGCAAAGGGTCCTGAATCCGTGTCATATAAGGATCTGTTGAAGGAAATGAATATGTTTAGAACAAAGATGAGAAGACTTAAGGAGGATGACAAGAATAAGGGTTCGTAGATATAGTGCTAGAAGGAATATCAGAGGCCATTTAATCCTACCTCCTCACTTTAACCCAGGTCCTCTGACTTTAAGTCCAGTATTCTTTCCTTTATACCTTGTACTTCATGATCTGGTACTTTCCTTCTAGTATTTGAAGGACTGGCATGTGGAAAGGGATTAACTTTATTCTCTTTGATACATTAGGGCAGATCCAAGATCAACTAGCAGGCTTTGTCAAGAAATAAATTTAGAAATTTCTTAGCAGTGGGAGCTAGCTATAAGTGAAATGGGCTGATCTGGGAGGTTATAGAACTTTCTTCACTGTACTTCTTCAAGAAAAAGACTGGATGATCACTTGTTGGGTATGATGTACTGGTGATGAATTTTTAGGGATATATATATATATATATATATATATATATATATATGTAATTTACTCTTATCCTACTTCCAATAAGGCTTTTTGTATTTGGCTCTCTGATACCTTTTCAAGGCCAGTGGTCTATTACAAAGTATTTGCTTTCTTGTATACTCTGTGTATTATATACTTACAAACAAGAAATATTTATTGAAGTAGTTATTGATTTTCATCTATGAAATATTTTATCTTTTCCCTTTAATTTTCTAAATTGTACTCTAGTGAAAATTTTAAATTTTAAATTTTCAAATTTAAAATACCTTAAAAATAGCTACATAAGTAAAAACTGAAGGTTAAGGCCTATATATTTGGTAAGTCTAAATTAAAGACTTCCCTTTCAGTCTGCCAATATACATATCTGTTGCTCACCTGGAGAAATGTAAAACAATTTCAGGATTCTCCTTAAATCGGCCAAGAATTAGTTACAGAGCGAAAGTTTTTTTTACTGAAAGATTTCTCATCTTACACCAAGGGAGAAAGGGGATATATCCCATACTTTGGTCATAATAGATGGAAGGATCAGTGGAGCAAGGCATAGTGGTAAAGATAACAACTGACACTAATGCTGGAATTTAAAGTTTGCAAAGACACATATTGTTTTATTGACTCCTATCCCCACTATGAAGTACATATAGTAGTAAAGGTATTATTATCCCCAATTTAAAGATAAAGAAACCGAGGCCCATAAAAATTAAGACTTGTTAATAGTAAGGTAAGAGAGGTAGAATTTGAATGTAGGTCTTTCTAACTCCAACACCTTCATATTTGTTTACTATGCCAGAACAAAAGCTTACACAAAGTCAGTGGATCTGAAACAGAATAAAGAGCCCAAGATGGAGAGAACTGGTAATATTTAGAGATGTTGATTCTTTTCAGTCAGGGATAATTTTCTCCTGAGGTTCTATTGTCAGACCAGGCATTTTATAACCACTTTGTTGTTAGCCACTTGTAACAGCAAGCATTTATTTACAGCAACTATCTCTATCAAAAGGAAAAAGAAAGGCTGATCCTTTAAATGTAATTGGGACTATTTATATTATCTGTACTATCTGAAAAGCACTCCACCTGACTTTTCAAACTAGGGAGTGCTTCTAAACACTTGGAATAAAAGAGAGGCTACTTACAAATGCAGGTCGCAGTATGTTGGTGAGTACCTAAAAAATGAGATTTAATGATGTGGTTCATTTTTTAGAGATCATCTATTCTCTTATAGTTTCCTCCCTTACAAAATCCCCATATTTATTTTTTTTAATTCCTCAAATTTCCCCATGAACATTTCTATTTTCCTATTTTGAAATAACATGCATGTGTACCAGCTGTCAGGATTTTAAAAACATGCATCATTTCACAGTAACTTTAAATAGAATTTTGCATTAGCCTTGCCAGGACAGCTTCAGGAGTTAAATGAAAGTAATGACTAAGAATGCTCAACTCTGGCTTGAGTAAAAGGGAAGAAAGTTCAAATCAGTACTCAGTCCTCTACCCTGATGCAGCTGCCTCTGTTCCCCACATCTCTCTTCTCCAAGTTTCCTTCCTTCTTCCCTATCTCTCTCTTGGTTTCTTAGTCCTGTCAGTGTGGTTGGGGCAGGTAGATGACACAGGGAATAGAATGCCCAGACTGGAGTCAGGAAGACCCATCTTCTTGAGATCAAATCTGGTCTCAGACACTTACTAGCTGTGTGACCCTGGACAAATCACTTAACCCTGTTTGTCTCAGTTCCTCATCTGTAACATGAGCTCAAGGAGAAAATGGCAAACCACTCCAGTATCTTTGCCAAGAAAACTCCAAATCATGTCATGCCATGACTGAAAAACAACTGGAGAAACCAGTGGAGTTGACATTGCTAGTGAATGGTGAATTTTTGTAACTATTACCCAGAAGATAAGGGTGACTCATTTGGTCATCTTTCTAAACCTCCCATCTCATGAAAAAGTTAAATGAATGAAGAATTCTAGATGAAACAAGTATCTTCTTGTCCTTAAAATGCCAATCCAAAACCAGAAAGAAACAAAAATCTTTGTAGAAATAGAATATTTCAATCACTTTGAAATCAATGTCTCCATTCTTACCTATAGTCTCAAACCCACTCTTCCTTTAAATTGCTTGTTTAAAATTTTTTTACTCTAAATCAAGGTCTCTCAACCCAGGGTCTGTGCATTTTTAATGTTATTTTAATAACTATATTTGATATAATTTATTTCTTTTGTAATTCTATTTATTTTATGCATTTAAAAACATTATTCTGAGAAAGTGTCTATAGACTTCACTAGACCATCAAAGGGACCATGATACAAAAGAGATTCAGAACCTCTTCCTCCAAACTATGCTCTTTAGGAAATAGACTGGAAAAAAGGAAGGTGGGGGAAGAAGTGTTAGACCTAGATTTCAGTAAATGCTATCACTAATTGTTGTATAGTTTTGGCTAAATGACTACTTAGTGAATGGAATGAGAATTTCCAAGATTATGAAGGATTACACTAATATCCCAAAGGAGCCAGGGTTAGAACCAAGGTATTCTGTTTTAGACAGAAAAATATCAGAAGAAAAAGTAGGGTTATTACTCAAATAAAGATATTTTGATTATACTTGGGTTGCAGTAATCTTATAATTTCTTGAATGTGTAATATGAATTAAATATGTAGACCACAGATTGACAAAGGAAGAATGGTCCTGAAATGTTAGGATTGTTAAGTATGTGCTGTATGATTTATTTGGATTAAAAATGAGAATATTATTACTGGAATAATAAATCCAGATAAAAGGAAAGGAAATCGGGAGAACAGTATTAAATATATAAATTTTTCTGCATAATTTTTCAGGAATGTATAGAATTCATGAAGCAAGGATGTCTACATGAACCACAAGGTTATCAATGAACTACTCATTTTTACCTATCTACTTAGCACTCAGTATATTACTATTGCTAAAAATTCAAAAAATTGAATGCACTACTTCCAATGTAAATATACAATGCAAATTCATCAATGAGAGCACTCTCATGGACCAAAACACATAACTGAATGCTCAGTTATTTCACTTAAACATTATGTGGGTGAAAATAAAGATAGATAGATATTACTGGATTGAAAGAATTAGAGGAGTCAGGCAATACCTTTGGGTTAGGTAGATTTCTCAGGGCTTAAAAGAATTGCAAAATTGAAAGGACCCTCCAAAGTCATCTAGCCCAATCCCTATATAAAATATTATTTTTCTCTACATAAATATCTTCCCAAAGTGATCATCCAGTATCTGCTCAAAAAGTAACCACAAGAACTGACATGTATACTGTACTTTATGTTTTCAAAGTATTTTGCTCATATCTTTCTTGAAAATGGACAGTGACTACCCATTTCAGCTGATCCATTTCACTTTTTGGACAGTTCTGATCATTAGGAAGGTTTTCTTTCTATTGAGCAAAAATCTGTTTCCATATAATTTCTACCTAGTTCTGCCCACTGGAGCCATACAGAATAAATCTAATTCCTGTTCCTTATGATTGCCCTTCAGATATTTGAAGAATGCATTTATGGTGCCCTTAAGTCATTCCCTTTCTAGCCTAAACCAGTTTCTTCAATTGATTTTTATATGAGGAAGTTATAAATCATCTCACCAATCTTGATTCCTCCCCCATTTCCCCATATTATTTCCAGTCTATCAAAGTCGCTTTATGAAACATACCTAGAACTGGACACAATATTCTAGATGTTATATGACCAGGCCACAGTATTTTGAGACTATTATCCCCATTGTCCTGAATGTGATGCCCAAGATTTCCATAACTGTTTCTGACTGATATATTACATTGCTGACTCCTAGTGAGGCTACAATCCACTATAATTCTTAGGTGATTGCTTTCTAATCATGCTTCTTCCAATCTATACTTATGTGCTTTGTAACCTAAGTATAGGACTTCACATTGCCCCGATTACCTTAATTTTATCTCATTACTCAAACCTGTTGAAAAATCACTTCTGTATTCCTGCCATGTATATATTTATAAGTTTAGCATCTCTGGCAGCAACCAAGTTACTGAAAAAATAATCAACAAAATAGACTGAAAGAGAGAGCCCTTTGCAATACTATGTAAGACATATTTCCATTTAAACATGGATAGATGATTTTAGGATCCAGTCACTCAGTTAGGTTTGAAACTATCTAATTTTATGTTCAATCTGTGCACACCTCTCCATTTTGTCCACAAGGATGTCTCAAGAGATTTTTGTCAAGTGTCAATCAAAATTCACACACACACACACACACAAAAGATTCCCTTTATCTATCAAAGTCCAGTAACTTTGCCAAGAATGGAAGGAAGGAAGGAAGGAGGGAAGAAAGAAAAGGAAGGAAGAAAGGAAAAGAGGAAAGGAAGGAAGGAAGCATGGAAGGAAGGAAAGAAGGAAGGAAGGAAGGAAGAAAGGAAAGAAGGAGAAAATGAAATTCTTTAGAATAATTTTTTCTTACTGAGCCCATTCAGGCAACTAGTGATCAATTCTTTCTTTTCTACGTGTCCATGAGACATTCTATTATTATTACATTCTATTCTACGAAGCCTTAAGGCCACATGTGACCACAGGTTCCCCACCCCTGTTCTATTATATTCTAGAAACTTATCTGTAATCAAAGCCAAAATTACTAAAATATAGATCGAAATATTTATATTTTTCATTTTGAAAATTGGAATATTTGCCTCTTTCAATTCTTTCTTTCTCTCAATCTCCACTATTCACTGTTGTTGTTTCAGTTGTATTCAACTCTTATGATCCCATTTGGGGTTTTCTTGGCAAAGAGAGGTTTGCCATTTCCTTCTCCAGCTTATTTGACAGATGAGGAAACTGAGGCAAACAGGATTAAGTGACTTGCTCGGGGTTGCCCCGCTAGTGTCTGAGGCCATATTTGAACTCAGGTCTTCCTGACTCTAGGCCTGAAGCTCTATGCACTGCATCACCTATCTACCCTGTTCTTTAGCCATAATTAATGGTGGTTTAACAGTAATGTCCTCCAATTCTTTCAGCAGGGGCAGGATGTAATTGATCAGGCCTGCTGTTATGACTTCTTGAGGATAGACAAATACTTTTATCCATATCCTGGGTTTTAATTCTCTTTTGATCTTTTTTTCCTTTACTTTTCCTAGTCTAAAGAATATTCTCTTGGGTAAAAAAAAAACTAAATAAAATAGGAATTGAGAATCTTCACTTTTTCTCTTTTCTCTAATATTTTTCATCCATCCAAAGTAGGGGTTTCATCATTTCCTTGAACTTCCTCTTGCTTCCATAGTTTTTTTTTTGGTTGTTTTTTTAAAGTCTGTTACCCTAGTCTAAGCCTGTTGCTTTTTATTGCAAGCCTCAGCTCAGCATGATTCCATTGCTTAGCACAGTGGTTGGCACATAATAAGCACTTTACAAATGATTCTTGATTGGTTGATTCATCTGATCATATAGGATATATTGATCTGGTTATACAGGAAGGAGGTTTTCTTGACACTATTCACATGGGACTCTGGAACTCCATATTTATCCTCAGTTATCTGCCCTAACTTCTGTATCTTATACATCACCTTTTAAAATATGAATTCTACAATGACCTCCCAATGCAGCTGCATTACTTAGGAACCTCCCATTTTTCTTCTCCATTGGCATCCTTTCTACTACTTTCTCAGATTTTTGTTCTTGAGACCCTCTTATCCTTTTTTAGTAACTTTTGAGGAAACATTTTTAAGTGGCAGATCATGGAATCCTATCTATACAATCTCTGAATTCTTAGAAATCTATTCTCCTAAAAAAAAATCTATTCTAAAGTTCAGGGTACACATCTAGGCTTATAAGATCTAGTGTAGTGGTGTTTATGTTTAGTTTGCTGCTTGTGTTGTGTAGTTATAGTGTATTTGCATTTAGTTATCGTTGTTTGAAGTAGCAAGGAACTTGGATGTCCATCTGCAAAACAGACCTAATTGAATTGAGCTCTTGGTGCCATTTCAGCAACCAAACCACAATATAGCAATACCTCTATTCTAGCTAACCTAGTCTCTACCTACTAGTCTCTGCCCTCTATGGCCTGGCCAAGGCAACTCAACTTCATAGCTAACCTGGGCTACTCAGAAATGCCTAGTAAGTATTCATCATTCTATCTTTAGTTCCTCATTTATCATAGCAAAACTTAAAGATGGCAGGGAGGGGGTAAAGTTCAGGCAGAAGATCCTATGAATTGGAAATGAGATTGGTTCCCCTCACATCAATTCTTCTATCATCAAACATCTGTCTGGGGTCTTGGTGCTCCAGCCTATTTGATCTCCTCGGTACTTTTTTTTTTTTACTTTATCAAATGCTTTATTAACTTCTAGTTTTATATCATTCATTTTAGCAAGATTTTGGGTTACAAATTTTCTTCCCATTTTCCCCCTCCATCACCCCAAAATAGCTATCCCACTGGATATCCCCTCCTCCAATCTGCTCTCTCCCATATCTTCCCCCATTCTGCCTCCAATTTTCCAGTAGGGCATGGTGGATCTCTATGCCCCAGTACCTGTATATCTTATTTCCCAGTTACATGTAAAATAATATTAATCATAGTATATATATATATATATATATATATGTATATATATATATATATATATATTTAAACATTTGATTTTAAAACTTTAAATTCCAGATTCATTCCCTTCCTCCCTTGTCACCCACCCTTACTGGGAAGATAAGCAATTCAATATAGGTGGTACATGTATAGCTTTGCAAAACATTTCCATAGTGGATATATTGTAAAAGACTGACTATATTTCCCTCCCTCCTATCCCACCTCCCACTTGTTCAATTCTCTACTTTGATCCTGTCCCTTTTCAAAAGTGGGTGCTTCCAACTTCCCTCCCCCCAAGCCTGCCCTCCCTTCCATCATCCCCCCTCTCATCCCCTTCCCTCCATTCTCCTATAGGGTGAGATATACTATTTAGTGTGTATATCATTCCCTCCCTAAGCCAAATTCAATGAGAATAAGGTTAACTCATTCCCTTTTGCCTTCCTGTTCTTCCCCTCCATTGTAACCATTTTCCTTTGCCTCTTCTGTATGAGATAGTTTACCCTATTCTGTCTCTCCCCATCTCCTCTCATTATATTCTTCTCTCACCTCTTAATTTCACCTTTTAAGTATCATCCCTTCCTATTCAATTGATCCTGTGCCCTCTATCTAAGTATACCTGTACACATATATACACACATTCACATATGTATTCCTACACCCATATCCCTCCTATATAGACATATATGGATGTATACATATATATGTGTGTGTATATATATGTATATATATATATATACACACACACATGTCAATTCCCTTCAACTATTCTCATACTGAGAAAAGTTTCATAAGTTACAATTATTATTTTCCATGTAGGAATATAAATAGTTCAACTTTGATAAGTTCCTTATGATTTCTTTTACCTGTTTACCTTCTCATGCTTTTCTTGCTTCTTGTATCTGAATGTCAAATTTTCTATTCAATTCTGGTTTTTTCATCAAGAATGCTTGAAAGTCCTCTATTCCACTGAATGACCTTATATTCCCCTGAAACATGATACTCAATTTTTCTGGGTAGGTGATTTTGGTTTTAATCCCAGCTCCTTTGACCTCCAGAATATCATATTCCAAGTCCTTTGATCCCTCAGTGTAGAAATTGCCAGATCCTGTGTTATCCTGATTGTGTTTCCACAATATTCAAATTGTTTCTTCCTGGCTGCTTGTAATATTTTCTCCTTGATCTGGAAATTCTGGAACCTGGCTATAATATTCCTAGGAGTTTCCTTTTTGGGATCTTTTTCAGGAGGTGATCAGTGGATTCCTTCAACCTCCATTTTGCCCTCTGGTTCTAAAACATCAGGGAAATTTTCCTGATAATTTCTTGAAGGATTATTTCTAGGTTCTTTTTTTGATCATGGCTTTCAGGTAGTCCAATAATTTTAAAATTATCTCTCTTTGATCTATTTTCCAGGTCAGTGGTTTCCCAGTGAGATATTTCACATTGCCTTCTATTTTTTCATTTGTTTGGATCTGTTTAATAGTATCTTGATTTCTCATAAAGTCATTAGCTTCCATTTGCTCCAATCTAATTCTGAAGGAATAATTCTCTTCAGTGAGCTTCTGAAATTCTTTTTCCGTCTGGCAAATTCAGCTTTTTAAGGCATTCTTCTCATTGACTTTTTGAGCCTCTTTTACCATTTGAGGTAGTCTATTTTTTTAAGGTGTTATTTTCTTCAGTCAGGTTGTTGACTCTCATTTCATAATTTTCTTGCATCATTCTCCTTTCTCTTCCTAATTTTTCCTCCACTTCTCTTATTTGGTTTTCAAAATCCTTCTTAAGGTCCTCTATGGCCTATAACCAGCTCGTATTTTTCTTGGAAGCTTTTGGTGCAGGAGTTCTGACTTTGTTGCCTTCCGCCTGTTCCATGCTTTGATCCTTTTTGTCCCCAAAATAGGAGTGTAAATTCGGATTGCTCTGCTTGCTTTGCTTCCCTTTTTTGCTCATGTTGCCACTCAATTACTTGACTTTTGAGCTTTTTGCTACAGTAAGACTCTGCTACCAGACAGGGGAGCTTTGTCCCAGTTGCTGGGGTTTTCTCAGCGGCTGGAGCTGTTAGATGGGTGCCTTCTCTGAGTCTCTACATGCTCTGGCAAGTTGGTCACACACCCCAAGACCTCCACCCTAGACAGTGATCCAGATCCAAGTAGATTAAAGCAAGAGCTATTACCCCTCAGACTGGTTGCTTGGTCCTCCTACAATCTGTAGGCCAGGAACTGAAACTGCCATGTGACAGTAGCTTCTCCCTCCAGGGGGTAAAGGCAGGACCTCAATCCCGAACTACCTGATCCCAAAGTCCACATTGCACTGACCTCACACTTTGTCCTTAGCATCTATATGTTCATAATTTTGGAAACCGTTGGCTATCTGAAGTCCCTCCAGCCAGGGGCTGGTTGTGGCCGCCTTGAGGCTAAAACCTTGGGCTTGTGTTGGGCTGGGGTTGGCTACCAGAGTGCTGCTCTGGCCACTTCCTGCTGGCTTGCTTGGCTGTCTTCAGCTGGAGGTTAGCTTCTCTGTGTCATTTTGTGGGTTCTGTAGCTCCAAAGTTTGTTTATAGTCCTTTTTTACATGAGTTGGAGGAGGTGGAAGCCGGAGCCTCACGGAAGTCCTATTTCTACTCTGCCATCTTGACTCGGTGCCCCCTCCTCAGTACTTCTAACTTTCCTATAATTTTAAACTCCCTGATTGAAAATGATTTATCTGAATTCTAGTTTAGTGAAATCTCATATCATTTTTATTGTAACCTTTTTTTTCCCCCCATGCACTGGTCACATCACAATTTTTTTGACAAAAATCCCATTGGCTCAGGGCTTTTGAATGTAAAGCTGTAGGCCAGGGATGTGGAACCTGTGGCCCCAAGGCCACATGTGGCCCTCAAGTTCCTTAAGTGTGGCCCTTTGGCCAAATCCAAACTTCACAGAACAGTTTGGATTCAGTCCAAGGGGTGCACTTGAGGTCCTATAGGGCCACATGTGATCTGAGGGTGGCAGGTTCCCCACCCCTATAATCACACCTATGTCACAAAATCACTGATATGCACATATGGGCTGGCAGACCTCATAGATTGAATACCAACCATAGTCAATCATAGAAAAATGCACATCAATGGTCACAATGGGCACATTTTGAGAGGTTGTGAGCAGTTAAGCACAAATTCATTATCATGAGTATGTGTCATCTTCATATACACACTCCAAAAATGACCCATTTTTAATCACATGTATTATTGTGGACACTCAACAAATATTAAACAATACTGTATTAGCTGTATTCAAGTGCCCTATTAGCACATGAACAATTTTCTCAGCACCATCAAAATAATATGACAATATTGTGCTGTGTATTCTGATGTAGGGCATTTTGTGCTCTGAGAAAGATAGGAAAGGATAATAGAATTGAACAGAATGTGAATTCAAAATGGGAAGAACAGAGAGAATAGGAGTGAACAAACAGTAACAAAATAGGAAAGAGGAGCTATTCTAAAGGGTTGCAGCTGGGCCTTTCAAGCAAGGAAGCTGTGGGAGAATAGAAATTGCTATTACCTGCTTATCTTTTCCAAAAAGAACAATGACTGTCAGATGGCCATAACAGCAAGACCCCAATGTGAAGTAAATCAAATAGAAAATAGCTAGAGCTTTTACCCCATTTTTTGACTTATTAATTTCTATGCGAGAGGAGAAGGCACAAGTAGAGCAAGGAAACTTGTGAAGAAGGGAACAGGGTTTTCTAGAAGCTTTCTATGGGCTTTGTCTCCATAGAACAGTGCAGCCAGGACAAGGCATCTAAAATAGTTTGACTTTATATAAAAAGAAATTCTTTCCTCTCTTTCAGTGTCTCTGAAAATTCTAAAAGTCTTTTCCAGGTGCTCCTTCATCAGTGTTTTTGACTACCTCCCCCATACCATACAATTCAAAGGAAAAACAAAAGGGAAAAAAAACTCAACCCACTACCTAATGTCTGAAAAGTAACCTATATTACCAATATACTACCTAATTAGCAATTTAAAAAATTTCAGATTATTGAAATAGACTACAAAGAAAGCCCAGACTATGAATGGTAGTGATTTCAGTGCCTTTCTTCTTTCTTTCCACAGCTTTTGGGTCACAAAATCCTTTTATTTACCCTGTAACACCAGTCACACATAGGTTTTGGTTATTTTATGTCCACTATAATACTCCTCACTGACTTCTTAGACACATTATTAAATTCCAATCTTTAGAGATGCTTTCACAAATATACATGCTTTAAGATGATAAAAAAACTGACCACATGCCCAAATTTTGTCCAGAACAATGAAACTTTACTAGTGTATTAGATTGTATGTTTTCAAGTTCAGTTTGTCACATTTCTACTGGATTTCTCTTTGGTTGGATAATTGAATTCTTAGGAACTTGCATGATTGTCTTACGTAATCACCTGCCCTGTCTCTTCCCGCAGGATTATTTCCATCTGTGATAGCCACATACAATTCTAATCAACTCTTTAGATTGCTTATGCCTTGCATTATTCTTCTCATTCCCCCACCCCCTTTCTATTGTGTCCCATTCACCCCAGAGAAATAAAACTTTTTTTAAAAACTGTTTTCATTTTCTTCTCACAAGCTTCTTTATATATACATACTTGTTCTTTTTACACACCACTTTTTTAAGATTGGAAAAGTTTGACATTTTATACCTGCCAGGTTACTTCTCTGTCTTCAAGGCACTTGCCTCAGATAATGAATAAGCTCTTGGTGTTCCCTCTTTTCAGATACTTAAAAAAATCAGTCCCCAATAACTTCTTTTGCTTGGTTATGCGTATTTGCTACAATGGTTTATCTGTGGGTTGTTTGTTTGTTTGTTTCCCCCAATGAAGTGGATGATATAGAGATCGGGTTGAGAAGAAGAAGGATGGAGGGTCACTGGAGAAATGCCAGAAGGAACCAAAGACAAGCTGGACAGCTTTGAAAGTTATGTTTTGAATTGATTATAGACTTAAAAAGAAAGGCAAGCTGTAGATAAAAATAGAGATTCTCAGTTTCATGTATAATCTTTTCATGCCCTACTTTGAATATGGAAATGTTCATTTATTTGAAGTTTAAGTTCAGAATTTTTTAAAAAGAAAATAAATCCCTAATGCTTTCAAAATTATATCATGTCCAGAACAGAATTCTGTACTTTCTGTTATTCAGCTGCTCTTACTATCTTCAACATTTTTTGTCTGTAATTTGCATTTCCTCATTTAGCACACTGAGTTGTTATAATTCAGTATGATGCTTCCAATGTCATTGGTGACAGGAGTTTTACAGGATTGGCCAGTTTGTTCTGCTTTTTGTCTGTATATGCTCTTGGAATGACCTGGATTAGTCCAATCCTATACCAAATTTTCTGCATTCTTAACTACTCCTTCCACTGTTCTTCACTATTTGGAGCAATATGACTCAATCTTCTATCACCCTCCTAAGCATTTCACAAATGAGTTTATAATCTAAACTAGTGTTTCCCCCACTTTCCATTTTTTTCTGTTTGGCAACAAGAATAAAACCCTTTAAAACACAAATGAAGTAAGTATAGTTTTATTTAACTGTAAACTTGTGAGGAGTGCTGGCATAATTCTCTACAGTGTCTACCTGTGGCATTCACTATTGTCAATCAGCCTATGGCACAATGAAAGTATCTAGATCTACAGAGTCCAAAATATACCAATGTGCTTGAACTACTTAGCAGTTAAAGCCTTCTCCAAATATGAATATTTGACAAGTGGACCAAATAACTGATACATAAATGAGTTATTTATATATTTATTTGTGGGTACAGACCCAATCTTATTTCATTACCTTAAGACAAACATGGAAGCCAGACAATGAAAGAGATAGGCACAGGTTTTGAAAATTGTTTTGGCTTTCATGAAAATGGTTATTTTCTCACCTTAAATTTTTACAGCAGAAGGGAGTATGTCCATATTTTTTGCTTTGTGTGAATGCAGACTACTACTTCTTATAAAATCTTGCTCTTTGTTTTAGAATGTTGATAGCACATCTATGAGAGGTCTGTCTAATTGAGTTACTATAACAGCAAGCACCCTAGCATACCCAGGATGGCCAGCTAGCACAGGTTCTTTGATCTGCTTTTAAAGGAAAGACTGCTCAAAAAAGGGTTAACAATCCTACTTTAATTACAAAGAAGGAAGTGAGTATAAAAAATACAAGCAGAGAAATTAGCACAAAGACCAACAGACAGGACTCTAACTGCCTCAATCAAAGCAATGTTGTTATATACTTTACATATACCACAGGATTGAGACAACCTTTATATCTGAGCAGTGGGGTTGGGGGAGGAGGGAGGAAGGTCTGACAGCTACTCAGTCTCAACCAGGAAATCAAAAGATCCTTCTCATGATCGAACCCCCAAAGCAAAATACAACTCCACTTCTCAGAACCAGAAGGCATGACAAACTTTGTGACTCAGTGCCTAGTTAGGTTAGTACCAAAAGGTGTGAGAGCACAAGCAAGCCTTCCCTAAGCAAGCTTCTCTTTAAGCAAATTCTTCTTCCAATGGGTTCTGTGATTCAGGATGTATCTCAGTTGGGCACATAGACCTATTAATGGGTGGGGAAGATCTTATATCCCATTAACATTACAGCTATTCAGTTAAGATTATTCTATTGATATGAAATTCCATAATATTCATTTACTAATATAATTTTTAACTTGTGAAATAACACAAGCACTTCCCTAACATAGTAGAATAAAAAATGATGATCACACATGAAGCTACAAATCTATGATGTAAAACTTGCTCTTGCTTTCAAATATATATTAAAATTATCATGTAACTAAAGGCTTACATCAACACAATAGAGAAAGAGCAGACCAATGAATTGGGTATACAATTTAAAATACTAGGAAAACAACAAACCAAAAATTCCTAATTAAACATTTTACTAATTCATCACACTAGAAATGACAGCAATATTTTCTGATTAATTCTAATAATGAGACAAAATCTCTCCCCTAATCCTTCGTTGTTGTGTGGGCACAGATAAGTCATTTAAACTCTTTAAGACTCAGTTTCCTCATTTGAAAATGAGGATAATTAAATCCCATGAGGACTTTGTGAGTCTAAGAGGGAACCAGAAAAATCTGAATTTAAAACCTTCCTTTTACACCTGCTTACTGTTGACCCTAGTCAAATCATTTAGTCTCTTAGTGCCCCAGGTAAGTGTCTAAAACTAGAAGTGTTGATTTGCATTAGTAGAAGTTATTCCTCATTCAGAATTTCCTTATCTAAAGAAATCCTAGATTTAGTCTCATCCCTATAAATGACAATTATTGTTAGGAAAGGGAGCAATGAATTCCAGGAAAGAAGTGGGAATAGGTGACGAGAGGACAAATAACAAGTAAACTGTCATTGGTTGCCATGGTGGGGAGAAACCACTTATCTCAACTAATGAGTGAAAGTTGTTGTTACTAATTGCTTAATGTCCTACTCTAAGTGATCCTGTTTGGGGTTTTCCTGGTAAAGATATTAGAGTGATTTATGATTTCCTTCTCCAGTTCATTTGACAGATGAGGAAACTGAGGCAAACAGTGTTAAGTGACTTGCCCAGGGTCACACAGTTAGTAAGTGTCTGAGACTGGATTTAAAGTCACAAAACGGTGTCTTCTTAGGGGCAGCCAGGTGGCTCAGCAAGTAAGAGCACCAGCCCCAGTGTTGGGATAACCTGGGGATCAAATCCAGGCTCAGATACTTAGCACCACACCCAGAAATAACTGGCCGTGTAACCTTGAGCAAGTTACTTAACCCCAATTGCTTAAAAAAAAAAGGTGTCTTCTTCATTCTAGGCCTAATCCTCTATCATGTAATTACCCTAATGAAAGTTACTGATGCATTGATTTTGAATATAGAGATAGATATACAGATAGAGTTGTGTGTGCCACTCATTTAATTCATCAGTAATTTTAAGCTATGCATTTTATACCAAAGATGTTAGTTGATAATGGGGAATATAATATGAAGGGAGAAAAATCTAGGTTTCTCAAAAAGTCTTCTTGACCAATATTCCCACTATTCTTGACCAGTCAATACTCCCAATATTTCTTTAATAGATATTGAACTAAAGTTCAAATAATTACAATGGTATTCTTAAGGAAAGTCTTCCTTGTTGATTTCTTTAAAACACACAGTATAGAATTCCTTATCTGTTTCAACCACAGAAATTAGGTTCAGCAAATAATGGGTTAAATTCCTGAGTTCAATAATGGATGCAAAACTCTGGGTGAGCAGAAATTTGAGATCAGATTACAGATTAGTTTGAGGCATCCTGTTCCAGATGGGCATAACATATAAAGGGAGGAACTTCCACGAAATTGAAAGCAAGATATTTTACATTGTTTTTCAAAGAAAATGCTTTCATTCGGAATCATTATATTTAGGAAAGGATATCCTGAAAGTTTCTTTTTACCAAAATATGGATGATGGTATTTTGGGTGATTGTTTCATTTGGACATATGTGTCAGTTCCTGTTTTAGTATTGCTGAAATAAGTGCGTCTTAGGGAGAGGGATATGCCCTGAATTTCCCTGTAATACCTGATAAGGAAGAGGATAGACTAACTTGCTTTCTCTGCCTTTTATGTGTTTGTGCTGTTCTTGGCCTCGCTGTCATGCTGATAGCAAATTTTGCTCTGACCAGATTACCCACTGTCTGTGAAGGATCTTTTTTTTCTTAAATGAGGTATAGATACAAAATCTTTGGTTAGAGCTGTTGCTCTACACTGTAACTGCTCTGTTCAATATGGGAATAATTGTAGGGAATTGATTAGGTTAACTTGGTTCTGCATAGTAGACCATTTTAGACAAAAGACTAAGGGTTAGAAAAGTTGTAAGACTGAAAAAAAAAACAATTTAATAACTATTCCTTCTTTAGATAGACTTCTCTTTGTGGGGGCAGATCCACTCATTCCTATTCTCCAAGGCTGTGATCTTCCCTTAGTCAATGCCTTCAATCCACTCTAGAAATGACTGCCTCTGAATGAAGCATAATTACCAAGACTTTTCCTTTCACCACCACTTTAACTCATATGGGGCTGGGGTAAAATATTGGATCCATTTATCTGGGACATTTTGAGGAGTTTTAAAAATTATAGAATTAATAAGACTCTCATATAGCTCCAGAGATCCTAGTTAAGGAGAAAATTCCTCTTTCACAACAATTCAGATGATCTGTTCTTGGTCCCTACTTCTCAGAATCACCTTGAATAAGGTGCCTCACTATCTCTTTCCTGTGCATAATAATGAAGTTCACAAACCAGAAACTACTAGGATTCATCACTTTCCCAGAAGCAGACATTCAAAAACTAACTAAATGGAGATAGAAATAAACTTTAAAGAATAGACAAATTTTGGATGGGGAAATTAATACTTGGGAGGGAGATTAGACAAGATGCACAAGAAGTACCATTGTTATCCACCACCACCACCACCACCATCATCATCTTCATCATCATCATTATCATCTGTTCTTAGCAAACTCCCATAGCTACAGTTTCTGTTGCCTCAGCTTTTCCCTGTTTACCTTCTAATGCTTATCTTGCTTCTTGTACCTGAATGTCAAATTTTCTATTCAACTGTTTTTTTCAGCAAGAATGCTTTAAAGTCCTCTATTCCACTGAATGACCATATCTTCCCCTGAAACACGATACTCAGTTTTTCTGGGTAGGTGATTCTTGGTTTTAATCCCAGCTCCTTTGACCTCCAGAATATATCATATTCCAAGCCCTTCGATCCCTCAGTGTAGAAGCTGCCAGATCCTGTGTTATCCTGATTGTGTTTCCACAATATTCAAATTGTTTCTTCCTGGCTGCTTGTAATATTCTCTCCTTGATCTGGGAATTTCAGAACCTGGCTGTAATATTCCTAGGAGTTTTCTTTTTGGGTCTTTTTCAGGGGGAGATCAGTGGATTCTTTCAACCTCTATTTTGCCCTCTGGTTCTAAAACATCAGGGCAGTTTTCCTTGAGAAGGTCTTGGGGGATGATTTCTAGTTTCTTTCTTTGATCATGGCTTTCAGGTAGTCCAATAATTTTTAAATTCTCTCTCCTGGATCTATTTTCCAGGTCAGTGGTTTTTATAATGAGATATTTCACATTGCCTTCTATTCTTTCATTTGTTTGGATCTGTTTAACAGCATCTTGATTTCTCATAAAGTCATTAGCTTCCATTTGCTCCAATCTAATTCTGAAACAGTGATTCTCCTCAGTGAGCTTTTGAGATTCTTTTTCCATATGGCAAATTTGGCCTTTTAAAACATTCTTCTCCTCATTGCCTTTTTGAGCCTCTTTTGCCATTTGGGTTAGTCTGTTTTTTAAAGTATTATTTTCCTCAGCCAGGCTGTTGACTCTCATTTCATAATTTTCTTGCATTGTTCTCCTTTCTCTTCCTAATTTTTCCTCCACTTCTCTTATCTGCTTCTTAAGGTGCTCTATGGCCTGTTACCAGTTCATATTTTTCTTGGAAGCTTTTTGGTGCAGGAGTTCTGACTTTGTTGCCTTTCTCCTGTTCCATGCTTTGATCCTTTTTGTCCCCAAAATCGGAGTGAAAATTTGGGTTGCTCTGTTTGTTTTGCTTCCTTTGCCTGCTTATTTTGCCACTCAATTACTTGACTTTTGGTCTTTTTTGCCACAGTAGGACTCTGCCACCAGATGGCGGAGCTTTGTTTCAAATGCTGGGGTTTTCTCAGCTGCCAGAGGTATTAGTTTGGTGCCCTCTCTGAAGCCTCCACATGCTCTGGCAAGTTGGTCACACACCCCAGGATCCACACCCTAGACCACAATCCTGATCCAAGCAGGTTAAAGCAAGAACTATTACCCCAGACTAGTTGCTTGGTTTCCCTACACTCTGCAGGCCAGGAGCTGAAGCTGCCACGTGGCAGTGGCTGCCCTGTAGCCCTCAGCGGCTCCCCACCCCCAGGGGCAAAAGCTGATGCACTCCCAACTACTGGGTCCCAAAGACCACACTGCACTGACCTCTAACTTTCCTTAGCATCTATGTGTTGACAATTCTGGACCACCACAGCTGCTGGTGATCTGGAGTCCCTCCAGCTGGTGGTTGGTCAGGCCCACCCTGGGGCTAAAACCTACACATGGAGCTGGGCTTGGCTCCCGTAGTGCTGTGCTGGCCAATTCTTGCCAGACTGCCAGGCTTTCCTCAGTGGAAGGTTAGCTTCTCTGTGTCATTTGTGGGTTCTGTAGCTCCAAAGTTTGTTTAGAGTCCCCTTTTAAATGAATTGGAGGTGGTGGAAGCTGCAGCCACGCGGAGGTCCTGTTTCTACTCTGCCATCTTGACTCTCCCCCGCCAGTACTTTTTTTTTAATGGGATATTTGACCTGTTGACTTTCAAATGCTACTCTTGTTAGCTTAGGAATCATGTCTATCATGTGTGATAGATAACACAGTGATAAATAAATGTTACTATAAAATTACAATTATTATTGAATGGAAACCATCACAAAAAGGCCTGGAAATCATATTTCAAGAAATTATAATGAAAAAGTGATTGGAATCTAGTAGAACCAGAGAGGAAAATGAATAGAAAGATTGTGCTGGTTCCTTTCTGAAAGAAATCCCCAAATGAAAACTAGAAATATCATGGCTAAAATCTAACAAATCAATGAAAAAATTACATGTAGCCAGAAAAAAGAATTTAAATATCAAGGGAACAGAGTTAGGATCACGTAAGATGTGGTAGCTTCTACTATAAAAGAGATATGGGATTTTAGAATCCCATATTCCAAAAGTCAAACGATAATGGCTTGAGAGGATTCTGGGAAGGTGGTGGAGCAACTCGGAAAACTTTCAGCTCCTCAAATTTCCTCCACAAAAATGACAGAACATTGCTTCAGAGCAGCAGAAATAAACATGGGATAAAGCAGTTATCTTCCTAAGAAAATTTGAGAAAACCCCAAGGAAAGATGAATCTCCAGTAGTTCATCAGCCTGAGTAAAATGCAAACACCTCCAGGTCAACTCTGCAGAATCAACAAACAACAAGCCCTGGGGTTAGCTGGGTTGAGAGTCAACCTCAACCTTAGTAACTTTCATTTTGCAGACAGTGTGGGTATCTGATGGATGAATAGGAGAACTGAAGGACCTTCCATTGTCAAGGGATCCCAAGCACAGCTGTATCAATCATATAGGACATGGGCTGTGGCTGGGGGGAGAAGGATCTAGCATGCACCTGATGAGTGCAGTAGCAAAGTGAGGGGACCCTGTTGGCTGTGGGCACTTGTAGGAGAGCAGATTCACTCATTTCAGTACCAGGGCAGAGAAGACAGCTGTAGTTTATAGCCACTGGAAGGACCGAAGGGATCAAGATCTTTTGCAGGACAGTATGGCTTGGGTCACTAGCCATGGTTTAGGTGCAGAGAAAAGAGCCCAAGGTAAGAACAATAATAAGAAGGACCAGAGACTTGGGGCATCATTCCTCATACCTCAGGACTATGACTTGATTATATTAATAGCTGCTAAACAAAAAAACCCCAACAAAATAAAACAACAGCAAAAAATATGTAAGCAAAGGAGAAAGATCCCAACCATAGATAGTTACTATGAGGATAGAGAAGATCTGGGCTCATATTCAGAGGAAGATAATGGAACTAAAAAAAAAAGTCACTCTTTTTTTCAATGAGAACAATCAAATGGTCCCAAGCATAAAAAGCTCTTGTAAAAACCTTTTTTTTAATTTTTATTTAAAAAAAATTTTTTTTAAAGCAATTGGGGTTAAGTAACTTGCTCAAGGTTACACGGCCAGTTATTTTTGGGTGTGGTGCTAAGTATCTGAGCCTGGATTCAATCCCCCAGGTCTTCCCGACACTCGGGCCGGTGCTCTTATTCGCTGAGCCACCTGGCCACCCCATCTTGTAAAAACTTTTAAAGGACTTTAAAAATCAAATAAGAGAGATTGAGGAAAAATTAGAAAAAAAAAATAAGAGCAATCCAAGGACATTATGAAAAGAAAATCAACCAACTTGAAATAGAGAATAAAACATTAAGAAAGAAAATAATTCCTTGAAAACTATAATTGGGCAAGAGGAAACTAAAAACTTCCTAAGACACCAAGAAATCATAAATCAAAATCAAAAGAATGAAAAAAATTGAAGAGAAAGTGAAACATCTCATAAGATAAACAACTGATCTGGAGAACAGATCAAGGAAAAATAATATAAGAATAGTTGAACTACTGAAAATTGTGATTAATGAAAAGAATCTTGACATAATATCACAAGAAATTATCAAGGAAAATTGCTTTGAAGTTCTAGAACAAGAAGGCAAAGCAGAATTAGAAAAAATCCACTGATCACCACCTAAAAGAGATCCCTGGAGGAAAACTTATAGGAACATCATAGCCAAGTTTCAAAGGTCCCAGATTAATGACAAAGTATTGTAAGCAACAAGAAAAAAGCAATTATGTATCATGGATTAATAAGGACAATAAGGATTACACAAGATCTAACACCTACTACATTTTCTTGGAATACTATATTTCATAGAGCAAAAAATCTGGGGTTATGACCAATGGTAATTTACTCAGAAAAGTTAATTGTGATCCTGAATGGAAAAAAAAGGATATTTAACAAATTGGACAACTCTCAGGTTTTTATGACAAAACTCTCAGAACATAAGGCAAATTTTGACATGTAACATCCAGGAGAAATATAAAGAGAACATTTGTAGCACCAATGCAATATTCATAGCACTGATAGTGACTATGAAAATGCTGGCACAATTCTGAATCACAATATATAACAGACTCTCCACACATAAGACAGAAGCAAAATATTTATTCAGATACCAGAAAACCAAATCCCCAAACCAGAAAGCAGAATTCATCATTGCAACAAAGTTAATGCACCTAATGCCGCAGGGAGCCGTACCATTCTTTAACCTTCCCACAAACAAAGACTCACAAGTAGCTGTCATAATAGGGGGCAAATAAACACTTGCAAACCTAGCTGTCTCCTTGGATGCATCCTCACCTCCCTCCCGTTCTAACTGCTCTGACTCCTAGCTTTCTGTGGGCTCTGCTCTGCCCTTCAGCAAACTCCTCCCACCACAGGTTCCATGTGATTACATTCTGCCTGTTAGGGGACAGGGAAGATTTTCAAAGCAGGAAAGATCTTCAAATTCCCTTAGGCTGATTAAGGGGCAGGGAGGATCTTCAAATTCCCATTACCATTGCAACATTAAAGACCAATTCTAAGGGACTCAAAAAGTTTAAATTGTTTACTTTGTATATGTGAAAATATTAGTAACACTATTATGATTATTATTATTTGGGTAACTTGGGCTGAGCTGAGTGTAATAGAGTGAATCTTAAAAAACCCAAAACTTTAGGGAGAGATAAAAAGGGGTAATTATCTCATACAAATGAGACATAAAAGGAAAAAAGCTAATTGAGGGAGGGTGGATAGTACTAGAACTTTACCCTCATCAGGAATGGGTTAGAGAGGGGATACACACACACATTATATATATTTTTATATAAACATATATATGTTTAAAAGTCTTCCAAATTCAGAAAGAAATAAGAGGGCAAGGAGATAGGGAAGAGGGAGAAGATAAGGTATGAGAGAGACTTTAAGCATGGTGGGTAATGGGAGGGCAAGGCAGTGGGTAGAAGTAAAGCAGAAGAGTGAGGAGAGATAGGGTAAATAGGGTGAGAAGGATAGTGAGGAAAATAGGAAGGAGGAAAAAACACAAATAATTGTAGCTTAGGATGTGACTAGGATGAATTTACCCATAGAACAGGAATGGATAGCAGATTAAAAATTTGAATTCAACAATATGTTGCTTCCAAGGAAACATTTGAAAAGTGAGAGATACACACAAAGATAAAATAAAGGGCAGGAGTAGAATTTAGTATGTAAAAAAAACAGGGATAGTAATCAAGATTACAGACAAAGTCAAAGTTAAAATAGATTTAATTAAAAGTGAAAACTATGTCAGTGTTAACCTTACAGAATTTGATCTAAGAAAGACAAATAAAATTAGGTTGTGTCCATGTTTTTAACTTCTCTCAAACTGATGACATGCATGCGTTGCATCAGAATTGCAGTCCAGAACTGGCCTCCCCGATAAGGGAACCAGTCCAGAACTGGCTCTATTTGAGGGTTAGGGGTTCAGAGTTGTATGCCCTTCGAAGAGTAGGTGTTCCCAAGGGGTGCCAATGAACTCTGAATGATCCACACACTGGGAGGTAGGCTATATTAAAATGAGAGTCTTGGGGTATGTGACTCAGGTCACTTAATCTTGGTCAAAGAGACATCAATTTCCATATCTCCTGTCTTGACAATAGGGAGGGATCAGCTTTTTCCCAGATCTGTCTGGGCAACACAATGAACAGACCTTTTAGATTAGATCTTAATGTTCTTCAGAAAAAGAAACTGAACTTTGGAAGAAAGGGGGATGGAGGAAGCTTTGAATATCCAAGATAATGATTACTAAGAAAAATCATTTTTCACATCAGCAATATTATTCAATGTTGTTTCAGACCATTTTAAAATACCTAGACAGAATAAAACACCTGAGTGTATGCCTGCAACAGACTCAGGAACTATATGAACATAAACATAAAATGCTTTTTATACTAATAAACTCAGTTCTAAATAATTGAGGTAATATTTATTGTTCATGGGTAGATAAAGCCAACATAATTTTTAAAATGATAATTTTACCTAACTAATCTATTTATTCAATGTCATCCCAATTAAATTGCTGAAAAATTATTTTACTGAGTTAGAAAAAATGATAAAGTTCATTTGGAAGAACAAAAGGTCAAGAACTTCAAATAAACCAGGAAAAACAATGTAAAGGAAGTAGAGTTAGCAATATCAGAACTTAAACTATATTATAAGGGACAGCATTGTTGAAATGTAAAAAGGATAATTTCAATTATTTTAAATTAAAATTTTCTTTCATAAATAAAACCTATGTAGCCAAGAATAGAAGGAATGCAGAAAATTTTGGGGAAAACCTTCATAGACTATCTCTCAGATACAATGTGATTGGGTTAGAATATTGCTATAGTGTAGGAAATGTTGAGTTGGTTGATTTAGAAAAACATGGAAAGACTTGGACCTATGAAGGATGACCTTCAGAGAAATAGATGACAGGTGGTAATAAGCATAGTACAGTCTTACATATATGTGTATGACTGCATATGTGTACACAAGTGTATGTTTATAGATATCTTCATATATGTATATGTATATATGTGTGTGTGTGTGTATATATATATATATATATCCATGCTTAATTGTAGCCTTCTCCAGGATTGGGGGTGGGGGCAGGGAGGGTGAATAAAGTAAAAAGTGCACAGTAGAGAACAAAAGAAAACCAACAAGGAAGCAAAGAAAGCTAGGTAGCTTTGAAAACAGTAGATAGTACTTATTATATGGATTTTCTTGAAATTGAAATGTATTATTTTCTATTGAATCCTCTCCTGTGGTCTGCTATGTACATGGCAATGCTTTTTTTTCTTTTCTCATTTTATATTAATTTACAAAAAAGAAAACCAAATGACAAGGAATTACAACTAGAAATAACTGAGACATAAAATGTAAACACAGGTGCCTAGATCACCCTAGAAAGGTAAAATAAGTTCAGGCAACTGCCAAAAGTGATGAAATGCTTAGATTCTAACAGGGGAAGAAGAAACAAGGGTTCCTTCAGAATCCTAATGACTTAGTTGATTTTCAGGGAGAAATAGTCAGGAAAACCAGAGGTGTCTTACCCTTAGCTTCAAGGAAATCCTAAAACTCCTGAGTGAAATCCAAACCAGTTTTAGAAATGCAACTGAGAAATGTTTAACAAAATTAATTTTAAAAATAGATAGTGTTAATTTATGGTTTTCTAAGTCAAAATGTGGCCCACAGAGATCCATTTCTATTTGAGTTTGGCACCACTGCGTAAGACTATAATAACTGGGGAGCTGAGTATACCTCTTTCAGTCCTGAACAAATCTCCCTCAAAAAACTAAATATGAGAGAAGTGATAGCTCTGATAGAACTTTGGAAATGTTGGAAATGGAAGTTCCTTTGACATTACTGAATGGAAACAGAAAAGAGTATACTTATCTCTCGGATATTATAGCACCTTTAATATAATTGACCATGTATTGGGACATAAACACCTCATTAACAAATTTATTGTTGCTGTTGTTCAGTTGTTTCAGTCATGTTTGACTCTGTGTGATCCTATATGGGGTTTTCTTGGCAAAGATACTGGAGTAGTTTGCAGTTTCCTTCACCAGCTCATTTTACAGATGAGGAAACAGAAGCAGAGTTAAGTCACTTGCCCAGAGTCACACAGCTAGGAAGTGTCTGAGACCAAATTTGAACTAAGATCTTTTTGACTGTAGGCCCAGTGCTCTATTCATTATGCTGCCCATTAACAAATTTAGAATTTTTTGTTGTTGAGTTATTTTTCAGTCATATAACTAGTGTCTGAAGCTGAATTTGAACTCACAAAAAGGAGTCTTCCTGACTCCAGGCCCTCCTTGAGAGCAGGGACTGTCTTTTGCCTCTTTTGGTGTCCTCAGCACTTATCACAGTGCCTAGCTCAGAGTAAGTTCTTAATAGATATTTCTTGGTTGATTGGGCATGTAATTTTAAAAAAAAAATAGAAAAGTAACAAATCAAAAAGCTTCCATAAAGAAACAGAAATTCTGAAAATCAAATAAGTGATTACCAAAATTGAATGGTTAAAAAACCCCCACTAAATAGATAAATAAAACTAGGAATCTTTTAAAAAATAAAACTGATAATAATAGTAAGTTGTTTACTAACCTGATTTTTTTAAAAAGAGAAAACTCAAATTACCAGCATCTAAATGAAAAATTATAATGAACAACAATTAAAAAGGATATTATTAGAAAAAAATTAAACTCAATGAAAGAATATTAAAAAAAAATAAAAACACCTAGATTGACAGTAGATGAAATGGAGAATTAGAATGACCAAATTTCTGAAAAAAATAATTTGAACAAGTCATAAATCAACTCCTAAAGAGGGAGGGGAAAGAAACCCTGAAACACATGGATTTAAAATTGATCTTATCAAACATTCAAAGAACAATTAATCCCACACTTAAATTTTCTATGAGGGTACAAAAGGACTAAATGCTCCCAAATTATTTCTATCATGTGAATTAGGCCTTGGTACCTAAATCAGGGAGAGACAACGGAGAAAGGTAAAACAATAGATGAATATCACTAATGAATATTGATGCAAAAGAATACTGAATAAGAAATTAGCAAAAATGCTATAGCAACATATTAAAAAAGTTACACACTATGACCAAGGTTGGATTTATATCAGGAATGCATGACTTGTTCAATATTTAAAAAATTATAAACATAATAGATCATATTAATAATAAAAATTAAAAACACATGACAAATTTGGACAAAATACAACATTGTTTTTTATGAAAACATTAAAAATGTAGGAATAAATGTGCCATTCGTTCTTATAATATTATCTACCTAAAACAAATATTCATAATTACATATAAAGGAGAAACACTAGAAATCTTTGTAATGAAATCAGGGGTAAAGCAGAGATGTTTATTTTTTTAAATTTATGGATGTTTATTACAAATATTATAAATTACTATTTGATATAATTTTTAGAAATACTAGCTATAGCAACAACATATGGAAAAGAAATTGAGAGGAATAGGCAAAGAGGAAATAAAATTACCTTTTTTTTTTTTGCAAATGGTATGATGTCTACTTAGAAAACCTTAGAGATTCAAATAAAAATTAACCAGAATGATAACTTAATGAATTTATAGGACACAAAATGAACCCACATTGATAATCAGACTTTCAATAAATTATTAACAAAGCCTAGAAGGAAAAAAAAAGAGAATTTTCCATTCAAAGTATTTATAGAATGTCTAAAATACTTGGAAGTCTAGTTACCAACTTACAGATAGGAACAATGTGAATACAACTACAAAATATATTTACTCAAGTTTTAAAAAAAGACAGACAAATAATTGATGAGATATTATTTTCTTATTGTTGGGCTATGCCAGTGTAATAAAAATGATAGTACTCTCAAAAGAAATTTGTTTATTCAATGTTCTATGAATCAACTACCAAAAGATTACTCTGTAGACATGGAAAAACATAACAAAATTCACCCTGAATAACAAAGGCCAATAATTTCAAGGAAAAGCATAAAAAATATGGGAAGGAAAGAGGAACAAGATCCCAAACTATAAAGCAATGATTATCAAAATGATTTAGTACTGGTTGAAAAATAGAAAAGTTCATCAATGATACAGATTGGGAAATAAGACCCAGATACAAATGAACTTATGAACATAGTATTTTATAAACCCAAAGACCCCACCTAATGGGGTAAGTACTATTCACCAAAAACTTCTAGGAATACTAATATTCATTTAGGTAGAAATTAGGTTTATTTAGACCAGCATCCCAAGTCATACTATATCTACACTAAATATCATCTCTGATACACTACATATCACTATAATAAACTCCAAATGTATACATGACATATAATATTACATCACTGACAAAATCATTGACATAAAAATATTATATCATTTTTTAAAAATGAGCAAAGAAAGAGACAGCTTTCATAACTATGGATAGGGGAAAAGTTCTTCAATAAAAAATGGTTAGAGAGGAACATAGAAAATAAAGTAGGTCATTTTGATTACACAAACTAAAACGTTTTTTCCATAAACAAAATCAATGCATCTAAAATTAGAAGAGAAGCAGTTAACTGGGAAAAATATTTGAAGTAAGTTTCACTAATAAATGTCTGGTATCCAAGAAAAATAGGGAACTGATTTAAATATTTAAGAACAAGAGAAACAAATGAATAAATAGTAAACAAACAAACAAATAATGATGAGGCAGTTCTCAAAAGAAGAAAAGCAAGATATTAAAACCACACAGGAAAAAATGCTCCAAATCCCTCATACAAGAGAAGAACATTAAAAAAAAACTCTTTGGTTCCACTTCATATTCCTCATATAGGAAAAAAGATGGGGAAAAAGGGAAAATTACAATCATTGAAGGAAAATGAGAAATGTGGGAGTAAAGTTTGTTACTAGTAGAGCCATGAAGCTATATATAACATTTGACCCAACAATGCCATTTTTACTTAACATGCCTAAGAGATTTGGTGTTAGTTAAAAATAGAAAAGTTCATCACTGGGACAGATTAAGAAATAAAACACAGAAGACCATTGTAAGGAAAAACAACTATGAAAAACTTAATAAGTCTGATGAATGCAATTATTGCATTCATGACTCCAAAGGACTGATAATGAAGCATACTTTATACTCTTGAGAGAAAGGTAATATATTAGAGCTGTAGAATGAGATATACATTTTTGAACATGGCCAGTGCGGGAATCTGCTATAGGTAACTAAGCTTAATTGTTATAAGGGTGAGTTTTAAATTTTGTGTGTGTGTGTTGGGGGTAGAATTGGAGGGAGAATGGGGAAATTGACAATAAAGACACAAAAAAATGAAAAAGAAAAGAACTATGAGTGTCAATGAATCATTTAAAAATGTACAAAAGAGAAGAGTAGGAGATTCAGAGGAAGTAGAAAAGAGGGATAGCAAGGCAAGTTTGACACTTTTCAAACAATATGCTGAAATGATATACTTAAAAAGCCAGTTGTATAAAATGATTTTATGTACAGTTCCCTCAGTACTTTTCTATGGAAATGAATACCTGTTGGTCAAGTTTAGTATAATGAAATAGAAATTTATTTAGATAAAATAGCTCATCTTTTGTAATTTCTTAACTCATCATCATTTAAAAATACTTTGGAATCAGACCTAGTACATATACCTATAATCCCTCCTATGGGGGAGGCTAATGCTGATTAAACCCAGGACTTCTGAGCTGCAATGGGTTAATCCAATGAGGTATTTGAACTAGATTCTGAAGGAATATAATGAGGCCCTGAGAATGGGGGGCAGGGGTGGTGGTGGAACGGAGGGTTGAACTGGTCCAGGCCAGAAAACCAAGCAATTCAAAGATTCCAAGCTAATCAGAGGAGGCCCTCACCTTTAAATAGGTGAGATAGGGAGACAATCTTAAAAAAAAAAAAGCCATAGGCTTATTTTAGTTTTTCTTATGGCTTAAAATTCTTCCTATCTCAAATTCTCCATAAAAACTTGTTTTTTAAAAAAATTGGTGGAATTGATAACTCCATAACAGATTAAGAGCGGTAATATGATGAATGTTAACCCTACAACCAAAACACTAAACTGATTTTTTTGCAAACTTCTCAGTATTGCGAATATTTCCTGTTTTCTATTCAGTCTTGGGAAGCCATCAGGCTAGCCTCTAAATAAATGTCCTTCCAACTCAAAAATTTCTCCTTTAAGTCTAAATATTGGATTTGCCTTCAGTCTCACAACCTCCATAGAAATAAATGTGTCCAACACATATGTGGACAGAAACATTTTTTAAGATCAGATGCAACAGGATCAGCTGTAAAGTTGTTTCAGCTGGATTTATGACTTCTCATTTAATTTAGCAGGTAACAAGAGAAACCAACAACAAGCTAACCTCCATTTTTCTCAATGTATACAGAACAAATGACTTTATTAAGCAGGCTGCAAGGCCTAGCAACCTGAGACAAGTTTAAAATTTAAGAAACCAACTTTTAATTTGTATAGAGTTGGAGAACATAATACATTTTGAAGGTAATTTTTAATAAAGTTGTGAATAGAATGGGCTGACTCTCAAGAAATGTGAACTCAAGGAGCGGCCAGGTAGCACAGCGAGTAAGAGCACCGGCTCCAGTGTTGAGAAGACCTGGAGATCGAATCCCGGGCTCAGACACTTAGCACCCACCCAGAAACTCCTGGCCGTGTAACCTTGAGCAAGTTACTTAACCCCAATTGCTTAGGGGTGGCCAGGTGGCTCAGCAAGTAAGAGCACTGGCTCCAGTGTCAGGATGACCTGGATCAAATCCGGGCTCAGATACTCAGCACCACACCCAGAAATAACTGGCCGTGTAACCTTGAGCAAGTTACTTAACCCCGATTGCTTTAAAAAAAAAAAAAAGAAAAGGAAAAAAAAAAGAAATGTGAACTCAAATCCTTCCTCCACTATTAAGCAACTGAATTTTTTTTTAAAGGCAGTTGTGATTAAGTAACTTGCCCAAGGTTACATGGCCAGTTTTTTTTTGTGTGTGGGTGTTAAGTATCTGAGGCCAGAACCGATCCTGGGTCCTCCCGACTCCGGGGCCGGCACTCTTATTCACTGCGCCACCTAGCCGCCCCCAACAGAATGTTTTTAAGAGATATTTAATCTTTAATTTTTCTACTAGTAAAACTTGTAGAAGAGGTCTGGAGAAAGGGGTGTTAATATCTGTTCCCCCAATTTCCTTATTCCATAAGCATTACGGGAAAAAAAGTAGTAGCATATGCAAAACCACTTTAAAAAGAAAGATCCAGGGGTGGCTAGGTGGCACAGTGAATAGAGCACTGGCCCTGCAGTCAGGAGGACCTAAGTTCAAATTCAGACTCAGACACAACACACAAACACAAAACTACCTGTGTGACCTTGACCTTGGGCAAGTCACTTAACCCCAATTTCCCTACCTTTCCCCCTCCAAAAAGCAAAAAAAGAAAAAGAAAAAAAAGAAGGAAAGATCCAGTATAAATCCAAGGAATTATTATTTTTATTTTTTTTCCATTGGTTCTCCTTGGTGTAGCGGCAAGCACCCCGGTGTCCTCAGGGTTTGCCGCTACCACAGGTTCTTGGATCTGCTTTGATAAAGGAAAGCAACTCAAAATGGGTTAACAAGCTCACTTTAATCAGTCAGACATATATCGTTTACCTTGTTCAGGGGAAAAGGTCAACACCCCGAACTCCAAAGTACACAGGCAGAATTATCAATACAGAAACAGATCTAGTAGACAGATTTCAAACTGTCCAACCATTACATCCATACCCAGTCAACATCTGGGTTTTTCAAAGCCGGGGGGGGGGGGGAGCTCTGGACAACGGCTTTTCAGAATACAGATCAAATCACAAAACACTTCTCAAAGTGAGCCCCCAAAACAAAGCTACACATCAGGGCTTATATAGCCTTCTCCTGGCTCAGAGAATGTAACAACCTTATTGACTCACTGGCCAATCAAAAAGTATCTACTGAAAAACAAGCCTCCCTCCCCAGGCTTCTGGTGCACTTTAGCCTAGGGGCAGGGAAGATCTTCCAAATTTGCATTCCCATTACACTTGGCAAGGTAAAAAGTGAATCTGGAGAGACCTAGGGTTTGAGGGAATAATAATACCTGTACTACTCATCTTAAATGGTTGTTGGTTAGTATCAAATGAAATAATGTGTTTTTACAAAATGGAAAGCTCAGAGTAAATGTCAGCTATTATCATTCGTTCATTCACTCAACAACCTTATTACCGTGTTTCCCCGATAATAAGACACTGTCTTATCATTTTTTTTGGAAAGAAAAACACCAGAGGGCTTATTTTCAGGGGAGGGCTTATGTTGTCCTGCCTCAGCTCTCCTCCATGGCACTGCTCTCAATGGCGCCAGCAAGCAAATCACTGGGGAAGAACAGGATGATGCGCTTACTGCTGCAGCTCTGATTGGATGAAGCTCAGAGTGCGGCGTGCATTTCACCCGGGGGGGGATGGTGCATACAGAGGGTACCGTAATGTAGCGTGTAGCGCAGGGGATCACCTTCACTACAGTAGCAATCTCAATAGGGCTTATTTTTTGGGGAGGGCTTATTTTAGAGGAATCCTACACAGTAAGGGGAGGGCTTATTTTCAGGATAGGTCTTATTATCGGGGAAACACGGTAGGTACCTTCTCATTAAAGATACTGGGTCTCCTGATTCCGAATCTAGTAAGCTTTCCATTATACTGAGGTCCTGAGAATGGTTTAATTTTAATTTAGGCTGGTGTTGAAATGAGTCTGTGATCAGATATATAAATACAAGATATATAAATTCCATGTTAAACCAAACCTGGCATTCTTCTGTTACAGGTTTCTAGAGGACAAGATGGATAACAAGCATTTGTAATTATGTTCCTTCTGCCATCTGGTGGATTCTATCTTTAACTACAGTAAGCCCAATAAGTGTGAATGAATTAGCTGGATTCAAACTAGAAGAGTTAAATGAACATTCATTCACCAAGGTCCCTCTACCCCAGATCCCCAGAATCCAGACTAATTATAGAACTACATTGTCTAAATGAGATATATGAGTGAGAAAATGAAACAGTTTAATCATATATATTAACAGCAGAGTCAACTATATGCATTACATAGACTGGATATTGCTGCACTGTGGATTGACAAAGCCCTCTGACTCAGGAGGAGTGAGACTGATGATTCTTTGCAACTCTGCCTCACTTATATCTAAACATTGGTCTCCCATTTTCCATCCTCCATAGGCACTATGGGAATAAATGCAGTAGCATATGCAAAACCACTTTAAAATGCAAAAAGAAAGAAACTAGCTCAGCTTTGCTCATCTGGAGGTTGAAATCCCTGTGGGTCATCCAAATGGACATAGCATACTGCTAGAGATGTGGGTTTGGGAGGCATCTGAATAGAAATTAGTAACTTGTGGGAACTGAGGGTAGCATCAGTGGAGAGGATGCTGACAAAGAGATCTCAAGATCTGGGGTCGGAAGGAAGATTGCATAGAAAGCTTGACATTCATGAGTAGATTGAAGGAGATTAAAAATGGACTGTCACAGTTAGGTAAAGAACTAGGAAAAACTGTCACAAAAGAAGAAAGAATACCTGATATCAAAGGTTCAAAAGGTCTCAAACAGGTTGAGAAAAATAAAGTCTGAGAAAAGGCCTTTTAGATTTAGCAATAAAGAGATCATTGGTGACTTTGGAGAAAGCAATTTCAGTATTGTAATGGAAGTCAGATTGTATGGGGTTAAGTAATGGGAAGAAAGAAAATGGAGGCAAAGATTATAGATAGCTTTTAAAGTATGCATTGTCTTCTCCTATTAAGATTTGTGCTACTTAAGAGCAAGGGCTGTCTTGTTTTTCTATTTATATCCCTAGTTTTCAGCACAAAGTAAATTCTTTTTTTTTTTTTTTGCTTTTTGGAGGGCAATTTGGGTTAAGTGACTTGCCCAAGGTCACACAGCTAGTTTGTGTGTGTGTGTGTGTGTGTGTGTGTGTGTGTGTGTGTGTGTGTGTTAAGTGTCTGAGGCCGGATCTGAACCCAGGTCCTCCTGACTCCAGGGGCGGTGCTCTATTCACTGCACCACCTAGCCGCCCAACACATAGTAAATTCTTAATAAATAGATTTCATTCATTCATTAATTTGTGATGACAACCTGAGGTAAGGTCAAGTAAAGGGTATTTTTTAAAAAGGATATGGGAGATTGTGGCAAGGATAAGGAAAGTTTGGAAATTTAGGAGAAATATGAAAAGATGGGGTGAAGCTTAGGGATAAACTCCCAGAGGAAAGGAGAGGAAAAATGAAATCACAATGCTACTGAAAAAACCTTGTGAATGTGTAGTTTATGTCATATTGCTTGTTGTCTTGGGGAGTGAGGAGGAGGAACAGAGGGAAAAATTTGGAATTTAAAATGTTACCAAAAAAAACAAATGTTGAAAACTAAGAAAAATCAATCAATTAATTTTTTAAAAAGAGTACAGCCAAACCAAATTAAAATATAATTGGGAAATATTTAACAAAATAAATAAAAATACAAAAAATTTTAAAAAGCATGTGGAATGGTAAAGATCTATATTGATTAAAAATTATAATCATAGTGCTTTATTCAGAGAGAATAACAAAGTTCCCATTAATATTAGGCCTTTCACAAGTAGTTTTCTTTATTGTAAAGCTGAAGTGTCAAATATGCAGCCTGTGGTGTCACAACACTCATGAGAGTAGGGGAACAGATTAAAACGTACTGACATTCTTATTCTAAAGTGTTGATATTTTAGTATAAAAAGAAATATATAAACATGTGTAGTTTTCTAAATGTGGTCTGTATGTCGAGATCCTTATATGTAGATAGTGGTCCCTGTTTGTATTTGAGTTTGTGGTAAGAAGGTATTTTTGCTACTGTTGGGGCAAGGCAACCTGAGGCTACATACAATACTAATAGTGAAGGCTCATAAAAATCACAGAAACGAAGCATAAAAATATGCTAGCCAATACCTCCAGGAGCTACATTTCTTTGAAGTGGATTTTCCTGTTCATCTGTACTTCCTTTTCCACCAGGTTTCATACCTTTGACTTTCTCCATCTTGACCTAGAAATCTCTTCATTCTTGAAACCACCCTTGGAAATTAAGTACACTCTAGCCCTGGGGCCTTTTTCTCTGATTGGAGGATTCCTCCCAGAACCTCCATTTAGGAGGACCTCAGGCCAGTGAACTCTTCATCTTCAGTCAGGCCACACTACTGTTCTCCTCAACTCCCTGCACTCCACCTGGCCATGTGTTGTCCTCTCCATTTGAATACAACTGACTTGAGGGCAGGTACTGTCTTTTTGCTTGTATTTATATTCCCAGTATTTAGCACAGGGGTTAAGTACATAGTAAGTTCTTAATAAATACTTATTGTATAGTAAATACTTAATAAGCACTTATTGACTAACTCAGTATGAGATAGACTTACTGAAAAACTTTACAGAGTGTCCATCCAACTTCACATCGAAATCTGGACAATAGACAAAAACAAGCTCAATTACTTTAAAATTTTAGAGTTTTTGAAGAAGAGCCTATGCTATTTTGGGATGTAAACATCACAAAACAGGAACGTTTAGAGGACCCCCACTAGTCACAAGAAGTCCCTCTTCGACCTGGACTCTACATTGGATCTCCTCCACTACCTTTGGGAAGCATCCCTCTCCCCATTTATGATGTTTATCATAGAACCATGGAAAAGGGTTATTTCTTCTTCCAAAGAACCTTGGATAATATTGATGTAGAGATAGATGGAAGATATTTTGTTGTAGAAGAGACTGCAGGTAATAACAAAAAAATTTTTTTAATCATCAAACAAACAACAAGCCCAATGGGATCTTATATTTTCTGTATCTTTCAGTTAAAATTGTGAAATAGTAAAGATGTGATCCATCAGAAAATGTCAGGTGCAAAAACCTGCTTGTTCTCTTCTAAATCCTCATAAAGGATATCCTCAAATCATGTATAGATGACTCTCATAAAGATTTTGTATGGATGGGAGAACACTCCACAGGGCCTGCTTCAGTTACCTTAACGGCCAGAACAAATTGTTCTCATCTTCCCATTCGGCCAGAGGAAGGCTTCACATGCTTGGGGTAGACACCCCCCTAAATCACCAATGGATGTGAGACCTGTTAAACTAGTTGAGCCCATCTAAAACTGAGACAGTTTTAGCAGGGTATGGCCACTGCACATGATACAGCTTCTTGGAGCCGCAGGTGAGAGTTGGGTGACAGGTAGACACCAAAGGTGGATGAGCAACCCTGAAAAGGGCTCAGTAAACCCTCACACCAGAGGTACTAATCCTCCTTGAATGTCCCATGTACCCTTCAAGTAGTTAATAATCTAATAGGGGAAGTCAACACAAAAGGAAACTTGAAAGTTGAGAAGGGTACCAGGGGATTATGTTTCTTGGATTCCAAACCAAGCAAAGCTGCTGATGGAAAGTGGAGTTAGCTAGGATGTTCCAGTCCCAGACCTCCACAAAGGAAAACTTTGGAAGAAAGTTAGTGCTCCCTCCTCCAGTCTTGTAGTAGGATACAATACATAGCTAACGATGTAAGTGTGTGTAGACACACACACACGTGTATATATGTGTATGTATATGTGGGTATGCATATATTTATACATAAATTTAGGTATCACCATAATCTCTCTTATTCATGTGTGTGTGTGTGTGTGTGTGTGTGTAGTCTCCTCCTTTAAAATGTAATATCCTTGAAGGCAGGAATTAATTTGACTTTTGTTTTCATATCCTCTATGCTTAGCACAGTGCTTGGCACATAGTTAACATTGTATAAACACTTAGGTGATTGATCCAATAAACACATGGAAATCCTGAAAGAATCTTATGAAATAATATTGTGAAATAATACAAAGTGAAAAAATTAGTAGAATCAGGAGGGTGGAATACATACTAATTATAATCTTAAAAGAAAAAGTAAAGAAGGGTGAAGGGACAAAGAATTTTTTTTTTAAAGCAATTGGGGTTAAGTAACTTGCTCAAGGTTACACAGCCAGGTGTTTCTGGGTGGATGCTAATTGTCTGAGCCCGGATTCGATCCCCCAGGTCATTCTGACACTGGGGCTGGTGCTCTTACTCCCTGTGCTACCTGGCCATCCCAGGGACAAAGAATTTTGGTGGCAATTTAGGAGTAACAGAGTGTTCTGATACTTTATACCAAAGGTCTCAAACACTCCTCTCTTGGGCTCATTGCAGTTGCATTCCTGAGTACTGCAACGAGATTAAAATGTAATTTGGAAATATTGAAGAAAATAAGAAAAATGTAATAAAACATAGATAATGTTAATATGTGGTTTTCTAAGTCAATATGCTCCCTCCAGGGATCCTTACAGTACAATTTAGTACCTGCCAGCCACTTTCTTTTTGACGTTGACACTACTACTTTATACGCTGAAATTAATTTAAATCTAAATAGGTTCTAAGTAGATTTAGTTGTTTATATGGATATTTAATGTTACTTTTAAACAGAGCATAAAATAGTAATGACAAAATAAAGCTTTCTTGAGGGCTCATTAAATTATACAATATTGTAGCTGGAAGGGACATTAGAGATCATCTAATTCAATGTGATAATTAAATGGAACATGAACAACCATCCTTTTTTTTCTGCATCATAGACTTGAGATTTGGTTCTTTCTTTTGCAAGATTGTTTCAACTGATTTTTTTTCTTTTCAAGAAAAGAGACCCAGGCAGCTAGGTGGTGCACTGGCCCTGGAGTCAGGAGGACCTGAGTTCAAATCTGGCCTCAGACACTTAACACAAAAAACTAGCTGTGTGACCTTGAGCAAGTCACTTAACCCCAATTTTCCCTCCAAAAAAAAAAAGAAAAGAGACTAATTAATACAACACTGAATAAACCAAGATTAGATAAATAATAATTTCAAAACATTCTGTTGATGAGGATATGAAAGCCTGGAGGAGTTGAAAAAACAGCCTCAGGTGACATGTGGCTGAGACTAGCCTCCAGGTTTTGCTGGCTATTCTGTGTTCTCTTTGAGTTTTGTCACTTACTTTCTTTGGGACCCTAGGTAAGTCTAAGGTCTTACCTCTGTTGGCTGCAGTTTCCTCATCTACAAAATTAAGACACTGACTTTGGTGATCTCTAAGGTCTCTTGTCTCGATAGGATTCTATGATCATATCTATTATACCACAAAGCCTCCCAGTTCACCAATATTTATGACAACTGGAATAAATATTCAGATCAACATTTTCCTCTGAGCAAAAAAAAAAAATACAAATCCCATAGATAACCAGGTTTAAGTGGTATGGAAAGTCATGCTCTGAGATCAGAGAATCCTGGTGGACTTTTGCCTATGAATATAAGAAAATGTACTTGTGAGGAAAATAAGGAACTAGAGCAAAGGAACAAGATAGAGATCTTTTGCTTCAAGATTAACAGAGGCAGAAAGAGAAGTGACATTGTCATTAGAGAACAATATACGACTTGGACTGAAAGGGGAAATGGATGAGTTTGGGAAGCAAATCACCAGCCTGGCATGAAAGCACAAGGACTTCAATTATTTTGACATCTACACTTCTCTCTCTGACAAAGACAGTTGTAGCTAACACTTTTTCAGCTTGTCTTAATGACAGTTTTGTCATTCAGAGGTTTTAGGAAGCAGACAAGGAAACTTCTATTCTGGACCTAACTCTCACTAGTAAAAAAGAGCAGGTTGCTGGGTTGGAACTGATGACAAACAAGGGAAGTGATCACCCCATTTTAGAGACTGTGATATCAGAAAGGAAAGCCATCCAGGGTCTGACGCAACCTAGATTTTGAGATAGAGAAAATTTCAAAGGGTGCAGAGAAATGAGAAACAGAATAGTATGAACTAAAATTTTACAGTGAAAGGCAGAGATGGGAACCTTTTGAGCATGAAATTCTGGAGACAAAGAAAAACAAATCTGAAGAGGAAGAAAAGGAGAAGTTGTCTAAAGAGACTGATGAGGATACACAGGGAATTTATCAACCAACTTAGACTTTTGAAGGTCTATATGCTTCCATGTAGAAGATGGAAGCAAGGGTAGGTATTAGAAGCAGAATGCAAAAGTAAGTTAATCCTTTAAGAATAGTGCCAGTGTATCCCAAAGAGATCATACAAATAGGGAAAGATCTATATGTATAAAAATGTGTATAGCAGCTGTCTTTGTTGTGGCAAAGAATTAGAAATCAAGGGGATGCCCATCAATTGGGGAATGGCTGAACAAGTTGTGTTATATGAATGTAATGGAATATTATTGTGCTATAAGAAATGAGGAGCAGATGGAATTCATAATAACCTGGAGAGACATATAAACTGATGCTGAGTGAGGGGAGCAGAACCAGGAGAACATTGTACACAATTATACACATTGTATCTGTGATGACAAACTTTGATAGATTAGCTCTTCTCAGCAATGCAAGGTTCTAAGACAACTCCAAAAGACTCATGATGGAAAAGACTATCCACATTAAGAGAAAGAATTATGGAGTCTGCAGATTGAAGTAAACTATTTGCTCTTTTTGTTTTTGGTTTATTTTGTTTCTTCTTTCACATGGTTCATTCCATTGGTTATAATTCTTCTTTACAATGTGACTATTGTGAAAATATGTTTAATGTGAAGCTATATGTAGAACATATATTGGAATACATGTTGTCTTGGGAGAGGGAAGAAAGGGAGGGAGAGAATATTTGGAACTCAAAAACTTGTGGAATTGAATTTGTAAAATAAAAATAAATGCATTTAAAAGAAAAAAGAATAGTGGCAGAAATCAATCAATAAATAATAAATAATATCAATCAATAAACTTTTAAGCACCTGCTATGTGCCAGGCACAGAGCTAAGCACTAAGGATCTGAAGAAATGCAAAAAGCAGTCCTTACTTTTGAGAAGCTCACAATCTAATGACAAGAAAACATAAAAGCAACTATGTACAGTCAAGCTGCACACAGGATAAACTAGAATGAATCAATAGAGGAAAAACACTAGGATTAAGATTAGGAGAGGCTTCCTATAGAAGATGGAATTTTAGTTGGGACTTAAGGAAGTCCAGGGAAACTGAGAGGCAGACGTGAGGAGGGAGAGATTTCCGGGCATGGGGGACAGCCAGAGGAGATGCTCAGTCAGGAGATAGAAGACAGTCCCTACTGTCAAGTAGCCCAGTCCAAAAGTAGGAGACAATGCAAATGGCTACATTCAAATAGAATATATAGGTGGAGCCAAGATGGAGGAGTAGAAACAGAACTTCCTCACAGCTCCCACTTCCACCTCCTCCAATACATGCAAAAAATGACTCTAAACTATCTTTAGAGCTACAGAACCCACAAAGTGACAGAGAGAAACAAATCTCCCACTGAAGGCAGCCTGGCAGGCCAGCAGGAAGGGTCCATTGCAGCATGCTGGGAGCCAAGGGCAGTCTCGTCTGAGCTAAAGTTTTAGCCCCAGGGTGGCCCAACAAGCTGTAGCTAGAGCAGACTTCACAAGAGTAAATCACCAGCAACTGTAGCAGTTTCCAGACTTCTCAATTCATAAATGCCAAAGACAAAGTAAAAGGTCAGTGTGGAACTTGGTTAGTCCAGGGGGAGGATAGAAGAGTGCTGTCTGGCTGCTATCCCCAGAGCAAGAAGTGGAGTAGGCACGGTGGCTACAGCCTCTGCCACGTGGCTGCTTCTGGAGCTCCTGGCCTGCAGATTATAGGGGGACCAAGCAACCATTCAGAGGGTAATTGCTCTTGCTTTGACCTGCTTGGATCCAGATCACAGTCTTGGGTGGTGGTCCTGGGCTGTGTGACCAGTGAGCCGGAGTGTGTGTGGGTTGTAGAGAGGGCACCCATCTAATAGCTCCGGCAGCTGCAAAAACCTCAGTGATTTGGGACATAGCTCTCTCCATTCTAGAAGCAGAGTTCTTTTGTGGCAAATATCTCAAAAGTCAAATAATTGCCTGACCAAATGAGCAAGCAAAGAAGCACAAACAGAAAATAGAATCCTTTTTTAGGGGATAAAAAGGATCAAAGCATGGAGCGGGAGGAAGACATCTAAGTCAGAACTCCTGCATCAAAAGCTTCCAAGAAAAATATGAATTGGCTAAAGGCCATGGAGGAGTTCAAGAAGGATTTTGAAAATCAAGTAAGAGAAATAGCAGAAAAATTGGGAAGGGAAATGAGAATGATACAAGAAAATCATGAAAAGTGAGTCAACAGCCTACTAAAGGAGACCCCCCCAAAATACTCAATTAAATAACATCTTAAAAAATAGACTAACTCAAATGGCAAAAAGAGGCTCAAAAAGCCAATGAAGAGAAGAATGCCTTAAAAAGACAAATTTTCCAGATGGAAAAGGAATTTCAAAAAGTCACTGAAGAGAATAACTCGTTCAAAATTAGATTGGAGCAATTGGAAGCTAATGACTTTATGAGAAACCAAAATACTATAAAACAGATCCAAACAAATGAAAAAATAGAAGGCAATGTGAAATATCTCATTGGGAAAGCCACTGACCTGCAAAATAGATCCAGGAGAGATAATTTAAAAATTATTGGTCTACCTGAAAGCCATGATCAAAAAAAGAGCCTAGGCACCATCTTTCAAGAAATTATCAAGCAAAATTGCCCTGATATTCTAGAACTAGAAGGCAAAATAGAAATATAAAGAATTCACTGATCATCTCTTGAAAAGGATCCCAAAAAGAAAACTAGGAATATTATAGCCAAATTCCAGAGTTCCCAGGTCAAGGAGAAAATACTGCAAGCAGTCAGTAATAAATAATTTGAATATTGTGGAAACACAATCAGGATTTCACAAGACTTAGAAGCTTTTACATTAAAGGATCACAGGGCTTGGAATATTATATTCTGGAGGTCAAAGGATCTAGGACTAAAACCAAGAATCACCTACCCAGCAAAACTGAGTCTAATGCTACAGGGGACAATAAGGTCATTCGATGAAATAGAGGACTTTCAAACATTCTTGATGAAAAAACCAGAGCTGAACAGAAAATTTGACTTTCAAATATAAGAAGCAAGAGAAACATGAGAAGGTAAACAGGAAAAATGAAATCACAAGGAACTTATTAAAGTTGAACTATTTACATTCCTACATGGAAAAATGATAATTGTAACTCATAAGACTTTTCTCAGTATGAGGATAGCAGAAGGGAATATATATGTATGTATAGGAGGATGTATGGGTATATAAATATATATGTGAGTGTGAGCATTTGTATGTTCATGTATACATAGACAGAGGGCACAGGATGAATTGAATATGAAGGGATGATATCTAAAAAAATAAAATTAAGAGGTGAGAGGAATTTATTGGGAGAAGAAGAAAGGGAGCAATAGATTAGGGTAAATTATCTCATATAAAAGAGGCAAGAGAAAACTATTACTATGGAAGGGAAGAGCAGGAAGGTGAAAGGGAATGGGACAACCTAATTCTCATTGGATTTGGCCTAAGGAGGGAATAACATACACACTCAATTGGGTATCTTACCCTACAGGATAATAGGGGGAGTAGGGGATAGGAGGAGGGAAGATAGAGGGGACAGCAGATTGGGGGAGAGGGTAGTTAGAGGTAAGCATTTTTGAAGGGGGATGTGGTTGAGGGAGAAGATGGAGTGGGTGGGGGGTGGGATGGGATGGAGGGAAGTGTAGTTGGTCTTTCACAATATACCCACTATGGAGGTGATTTGGGTAATTACACGTGTACAATCTATATTGAATTGCTTGTCTTCCCAGTGGTGGTGGGTGAGGAGGGAAGAAGGGGGAAAAATCTGGAACTCAAAGTTTTAAAAACAAATCTTTAAAAATAGTTTTTTTTTACATGCAACTGGGAAATAGAATATATAGGTACTAGGTTATAGAGACCCATCTTGCCCTACTAGAAAGTTAGGGGAGTGAAGGGGGAGGATATAAGAGAGAACAGATTGGGGTAAGGGGTATTCAGTAGGCTTACTGTTTTGTGGTTTGGGGTAGGGGAAAGACAGGGAGAGAAAAAATTGTAACTCAAAATCTTGTGGAGATGAATGTTGAAAATTAAAAATAAATAATTAAAAAAATCATCACCAAACAACAATAATAAACAAATAGAATAAATACTGAACAAGGTAAATTGGAGATGATTTCTAAAGGAAGACACTAAGATTCAGGAAGACTGGGAAAAGCTACTTGCAAAAGGTAGAAATATAACTGACACTTGAAGGAAACCAGGGAAGCCAGGAGGCAGAGATGAGGAGGGAGAGTGTTCCAACCATGAAAAATAAGGAAAATGCTCAGAGCTGGGAGATAGTGTCTAGTTCTAGAATAGCAAGGAGGCCAGTGTCACTAGACTGCACAATATATAGGAGAAGGGGTGGTAGGTATAAGGCATAAGAAAACTAGAAAGGTAGGAAGGTGAAATCTTATGAAGGACTTGAAAGCCAAAATACTTTATATTTGCTCATAGAGGCAACGGGCAGCTAAGTGGTACAGTGGAAAGAGCCTGGCATTAGGAAGACTCATCTTTCTAAATTCAAAGCTAGCCTCGGATACTTATTAGCTGTGTGGCCCTGGGGAAGTGACTTAAACCTGTTTGCATCAGTTGCCTCATCTGTAGTAAGCTAGAGAAGAAAACGGCAAACCACTACACTATTTTTGCTGAGAAAACTCCATTTTGGGGTCATGAAGAGTTAGACATGACTGAAATGACTATACAACAACAATAAAATAGAGACAATAGGGAGTGACTGGAATTGATTGAATGGGGGATGACAAGGTCAGATTTGCAATTTAAGAATATCACCTTGACAGTTAAGTTGAAGATGGGCTAGAGTGGGGAGAGATTTGAGAAGGGAAGACCAACTATTATGTTATTGCAATTGTCCAGGAATGAGGTGAGGAGGCCTGCACCAGGTGCTGGTTGTGTCAGAGGAGAGAAAGGGGTGTATATGACAGATATACTCTGAAAGTAGAAATGACAGGATTTGATAAATGATTGGAATCAGTGGTGAGATAGAGTGAGAAATCAAGAATGATGCTTAAGTTGTGAGCCTGGGTAACTGGGAGGATCACTGTACCCTTGATAGTAATAGGGAAGTCAAAAAGAAGGAACAGTTTTTGGGGAAAGATAACGAGCTCATTTTCAGCTTGGTTGAGTTTATGATGTCTATGAGACATCCAATTTGAGATACCTAACGAGGGGTTGAAAATGAGACTGGAGATCAGTAGAGAAGTTAGGACTGGACAAATAAATCTGTATAGAATCGTCTGCATATCATCATAAAGATAATAGTTGAATCCATGGGATGTGATGAGATCATCAGTGAAGTAGCACAGAAGAGAGGTGTCAACCACATATAATGGGAATGGGAATTTGAAGATCTTCTCTGCCCCTTAATAGACCTAGGGGGGAGTTTGAAGACCTCCTCTGCTTTGAAAGTAAACTCTGCCCCCTGATAGGCTGAATGTAATCACATGGAGCCTGTGATGGAGGGAATGTGCTAAAAGGTACAGCAGAGCCCACAGGAAGTTTCCCTGCAGTGAAGATAAACTCTTCCCCCGATAGGCTGAATGTAGTCACATGGAGCCTGTGGTGGGAGGAGTTTGCTGAAGGGAAGCAAAGCCCACAGGAAGCTGCGACCCAGGCCAGAGAGATGGTAGGAGAGAGAAGAGGTTGAGGCAAGGAGATAGAGAGGTTTGTGAGTTAATATTGATCTTGTATTGGTTTATGGGAAGGCTAAAGGATGCTGTGACTCTCAGTGTTATTATGACAGAAGTCATAATAATATATCTTATATTATATTATAATAATATCTTTGGTACCATGATGAAATAGGCTTACTGGTTTGGGGATTTAGTTTTCTGGTGTCTAAATAAATGTTTCAGTTCTGTCCTCTATATGGAGCGTTTGGTATATTTTGCGATTGAACATCATGCGATATTTATAGTTACGGTCTCTATTGTGATCATGGGCACTGTAAATATTGTATTGGCACTACACCATGCTACCCAGTCTAAATGTGGCCAACACTCCCAAGTGCAGCCCAAAGCAGATTAAAATGTAATTGAGAAACATTGAACAAAATAAATAAAACTACAATAAAGTACAGGTAATATTACATTTAAGAAATAAAACAATATACAGCCCACAGTGATCCTTATGAACAGTTTAACGATTCCCAGTTCTATTTGAGTTTGATACCATTGGTATAGAAGGAGAGAGAAGAGTGTCTAGGATAGAACCTTGGGAGACACTCAAGATTAGCAGCCATGACCTCAATTAAATTCCAGCAAAGAATATTGAGAAGGAATAGTAAGACAGGCAGGAAGAAAACTAAAAGAAAGCAGTGTCACAAAAATTTTAGAGAAAAGAAATATAAAAGTAGAAGAGGGTGATGGACGATGTCAAAGGCTGCAGAGAGGTCAGGAGAGATGAGGGAAAAGCTCAAGTTAAAAACAAACAATCGCTTTTAGACAGTGAGCTTGCTTAACTTCCTGGACTGGATTATGAACTAGAAAAGGAAGTCATGATCACAGAGAGCCAAGATGACTTCATTAAGAACAGGTCATTCCGGATTAACCTCATCTCCCTTTCTGACAGTGGTACTAGTCTGGTAGGTAATGGGAATGCTGTAGCCATTGTTTACCTAGATTTTAGCGAAACCTTTGGTAACATCTCTCATGCTATTCTTGTGGGAAATATGGACAGGTTTGGACTGGACAGTTAGGTAGATTCAGATCTGGCTGAAAGGCATTGTGATTTGCTGGAACTTGAACTTGAAGTCAGGAAGATTGTTCCAATCTCACTTTATAAACTAACTACCTGTGTAAGCATGGGAAAATTCACTTAACCTATCTCTGAATTTCAACTTCTTTCTCTATAAAATAAGGATGACAGCATCTCCAGAGTTGTTGTGTGGTTCAAATGAGATAACGCACACAAAGTTCTCTGCAAACTTTAAAGTGATATGTCAGGGCAAGTTTTTATAGAGTTGGACCCAAAGAATAGTTGTTTCAAAAGTACTAGATCAGAGAATTGGATCTGGAAGATTGGATCTGGGGATTTTACTGAACTATAAGCTCAAATTGAGTCAATAGTCTGCTGGCAAAAATGCTAATTGAGGTTCGGCTCTGTTAAGAGAAGCCTCATGCTGAGCACTAAAGAGGTGATGACCCGTCTCTGTCTGGGTCAGTTCATATCTGGGGTAATGTGTTCTGTTTCTGAGCACTCCATTTTAGGAAGGATATTGATAAAGTGGTGATAAAATAAATTTAATTTAATGATCCTTTATCAAGCATTTACCATGTGTTAGGCAATGTGCTAGGCACTGGGATACAAAGAAAAAAATGAAAAGTTTCTGCCCTCTCAAGGAGCCTACATTCAATTTGAGAAAAACCACATAAATTTATAAGTAAATACAAAATATATACAAAGAAATTTCTTCGAGGAAGAAACAAGTTTAATATGAAGCATAGTTAACAATAGACCAGGGGCTCCAGAAGGATAATGGAAGAAAGTGTTGGAGGAATTGAAGGAAGTGGGAGAGGGACACCGGAAGGCTAGAGTTGACATGAGAAAGAAAGAAAGAAGGAAGGAAGGAAGGAAGGAAGGAAGGAAGGAAGGAAGGAAGGAAAGAAGGAAGGAAGGAAGGAAAAGAAGGAAACAAGTCTTTATTAAGTGTCTACTATATTCCAGGCACTCTGTGAAGCACTTTAAAAATATTATTTCATTTGATCTTCATAACAATACTATAAGATACTTGCTATTAATGTCCTCATTTTACAGTTGAGGAAACTGAGGCATATAGAAATGAAATGAAATATCCAGGGTTGCATAGCTAGGAAGTGTTCAAGATGGATTTGAATTTGGGGCAACTAGGTGGCACAGTGCTAGGCCTGCAGTCAGGAAGACCCATCTTTATGAGTTCAAATCCAGCCAAAGACACTTACTAGTTGTGTGACCCTGGGCAAGTCACTGCATCCTGGTTGCCTCAGTTTCCTCATTTGTAAAATGAACTGAAGAAAGAAAGGGCAAACCATTCTAGTATTTTTGCCAAGAAAATCCCAAATGGGGTCCTGAAGAATGAAACATAACTGAAAGGACTCAGGAACAACAACAGCCTCCAGATTCCAAGCCTAGCACTCTATCCAATGTGTCACCTAGCTGGGGTGAGCAGAAAGGAAATTTTTTTTATACTGATATGAAATTTCCCTCTCAGAAACTGTCACACATTGATCCTGGTTCTACTCTCTGGAGTTATGAAAAAGTTCCAATCCATATGACAATGCTCAAATATTTGAAGAAAGTTACTATGCCCCCCAAATCTACTCATCTTCAAATGACCAAAGGAACTTTGCAGAAATGAAATATATAATAGGTAAATCCACCATGTTTCCCTTCAACAGCAGCCCTCCTTAAAATATATCTACTTTAACCTGTGACCTTGGCCTTTTGGCTTTGTTTTCATTTTCAAATTTGTTGTTAGCTAACTGTGACATTTTTATGATGTTTCATCATCCAGTGCAACTGAATTGTGAAAGCATGTAATAGTCTCGGAGTCTATTGTGGTCTTACAACTGGTTATAGACAGCTGTAAAATAGCACTATCTTGATCATTTTCAAAACTCAAAGCTAAGAATCTACATACCACAACTAAGGCTGATGCAATTGGAAATAACAAAGCTGCTTGGCCTTGGAATTCAGGAATTAGAAGCAAGCTGCCAAGTCTTCTGTAACAACCGGCATGAGTACAGTTCATTCTTTGGAGTTTCAAATACCAAAGGCAGGACAGAGGCTTTAGGCATTTCTTTTCTTTTCTAGGAGGATAATCTTCCCATTACCACTCCCCACCCCTAACTCTGATGCCCCGGATTTGGGGACACTGGAGTTTTCTAGGCACTGATGAAAAAGGAAGCAAGCAATGGAAAGAGGGTAGGGACTAAACTTCTTTGAAGATTTTTGTTATTGTTGTTTTTTAAAACACCCATAATGATACCTCATTTTCTACCTTTTGGAATAGAAAACTAATCTCTTAAAAGATCTTTCTAGCTTGATGTCTCTGGAATATATCTATTTTGGTATCTTTTTTGCGGTCCCTAGACCCCACCATCTTTTTTTTCAAGGTGAGCTGGAAAAGTTTTCAGAAGTAACACAAAAGCCTGAGAGTAGACAACAATAACTACAAGGAAAAGAATATCAGGTTGTTAAAAATAATCATTAACTGATCTAGGCCCTAGTAGTATATCTAGATGCTTTGTAATGTTAGTCAGTCAATAAACATTGATTAGGTGCCTATTATGGGCCAGGAATTTTATTAAGCACTAGGGTTATGAAGAAAGGCAAATGATGGCCCTTGCCCTCAAGGAACTTATAGTTTAAAGGGAAAGGACAACATATAAACAATCTATATACAGTATAAATTGGAGACAATCAACGGAGGAAGGCACTGAAATTCAGAAGAATTAGGAAAGGCTTCTTGTAGAAGGTAGGACTTCGGCTAGAGCTGAAGAAATCCAGGGAAGCCAAGAGGTAGAGATGAGGAAAAGCAGGGGAGACAGTCAGAGAAAATGCCCCAGGGTTGGGAGATGCAGAGTCTTGTTCCAGGAGCAGCAAGGAGACCAATGTCACAGTGTGTGGTGGGGAGGAAGAAGGCAGGGAAGGGTTCTTGGAGAAAAGAGTAGAACTTAAGGAAAAAGTCGTTTGAAGACAAAACAATGTCTTTACCATTGTAACTGGCTCCTCAAAGCCTCTTCCAGCTATCCATAAAGCTTACATATCTTCTAACTCCAGTTCACGCTCTCCTTAATCTACTGCATCCTTCTTCCATGGCTACTGTCCACTTCTTTCCATTCCCCTAGCTCCTCCTTCTTTCTCCCATGCAATATTATGATATGAAACAACAGAAAATAAATTACAAAAGAAAAAAAATTAAATCCATCATATGGACATATAGTTATACTTTCCTGTAAATGAATGCAACATTTCTTGTGACCTTTTAAATATACACTTATATCTTTGCAATCTTCTTTAGAAAGAGTATTCTTAGAGGCCAGAAACTGTCTTCTGTTATTAACTTTGTAATGAAGGGTGTTGCTCAAAGCCTGGTGCTGCAACTTGCTACCAGTCGTGTATATAACAAAGACAAAAATTTGGAGCAAAGCATCTAGGTGTTTGAGGTGTGGGGTGATTACCTTCAGGGGCTTCACTTAGGGGGTTTTGATCCTTTGCCTTTCTGTCTTTTATTTATTTGAATGAGAAATCAAAAAGCATTTTAGGATTGTGGGGTTGAAGTGGGATGCATGCATCCAGACAGGCCCGGGTAGCTTGTTGAAAGAGCAGGTTCTAGAATGTCTGAAGAGATACAGTGGTAATTAGACATGGAGTGGGAGTAATAACGTTTTCTAACCATAAGTCAGACAGAGGTTTGGGATGGCAACCCTGTCCTTGTGTAGGAAGATGAGGCTAAAAATAATCTGTGCCTCTGGCTACTATTTATCTGAGGTTAGTCCTGGGGAAGAGAACTAACTCCTTCTGGGAAGGAAAAGTCAACACAGTCAAAGCTCAGGATACAGACAGGCTTCCCTTATGGAGAAAGCAGCTAAGGCTTGGGTTCTTTCCCTTAGTTCAAGACTGGATTTGTGTGGGCCTTGTTTTTCTAAAAGAGCTGAAACTTAAACCTGGGTACTTTGCTAGTAGAGAGATGGCAGAGCTTCCTTTAATAAAGTAGAAGTAGTACATCAGTTGAGGGGTCTAGCTGAAGCCAGAAGACAAGAAAAGAGAGGAGCTTCACAACCTCATGTCTATTGGAATCACGTCTGATGGTGTATGAGGCACCTGTGGAGAACCACACATTAGCAAGTATAGGCTGATCAGCAGGGAGTCCTACACATCGTGCTAAGGTACCTTTGCAGAGACTACATACCACAATAAACCAGCAGGGACCAGGTTGACTAGATGGAGGATCACCAAAAGGCAATAATGACCCTAGCACTGATGTTATTAGGCACAGCTCAGCCATGGACACCCCATCAGAAACTAGAAGCCTGGAAGAACTCCTGGCAAAGCGACAATCATTTTGCAAAGTCTGTTGATGTCACTGTTTGTTTTGGCCCTCCTTGGGAAAATTTGGTAGGTAGCCAAGGGGACAAAGGGCAGTACTCAAAGTACAGTTGAGTGAGGCAGTCAGGGTGGATCTCTTGGGAAAAAGAGAGAGAAAAAATGCTTTACTAGACATAGCTACAAAGGTTACATGAGGTCAACAAAACAGATTTAGGTTTGAACAAGTAAAACGCCACTGAAAGCCTGAGAACAAATTGAGTTACACTGGTGGAAGAAAAGTTTGGGCGCTCCTTAGGAGTGCTCCCCAAATACATACATATATCTATATAGATATATATGTGTGTGTATACATATATGTATATCATAGATACACACATAGAAACAGAGATAGGGACACATATCCATATCTATATCATATTATTATTCAGTCATTCCTCAGTCTAACTTTTTGTGACCCCATTTGGGGTTTTCCTGGCAAAGATACTGGAGTGGCTTGTCATTTCCTTCTCCAGCTCATTTTACAGGCGAGGAAACTGAGGCAAATGGGGTTAAGTGACTTGCCCAGGGTCACACAGCTAGCAATTGTGTGAGGCCATATTTGAATTCAGAAAGATGAGTCTTGCTAACTCCAGGCCTGGTGCTCTACTGTCCCTAGCTACCCATATCATACAACACACACATACACAACACGTATGTGTTTGTGCATATATGTATATGTGTATACATACTCACATAGAAACAAAGACAGAGAGAGAATGTCCATTGGACTATCTGGATGGCATTTTAGTTTAGATATTGCTGTTAATTAATACATATGCTTTAGGCAAGTTGATGATATCCATTAAGTAGGTCTCACTAATAAATGTGGAAAGAAGTAAAAAAAAAAATCTGGCCGTATCTTTGATCCACCTACTTCATTATTTAATTCCTCTTGAAGGAAAGCAAAAAGCTTCCTGAGTGGTTGTTGCTATGTGACTATAATGAATATTTATAACCAGGAAGATATAGGGCAAAGTCACTTTAAAAACTTATTCTGTTTCCTACAGACCAGACTTATGGCACTATAATTCTCTAGAGTCTTCCATACTTTAATAAACCCATGAACTAATTATGTGAGTATTCTGTCCAATTAACAGTACAAACAGAATCCCCTCTATATCTAATTTATGGAATAAAACAAGTACTTTCACATCATAGTGAAATAAAAAGATGATTGTACATTAAACTGAATATTTATTATGTATAACTTGCTATTCCTTTTAAATATATAATAAAGTTATCATGTAGATTTCTTTTTCCCCCCTTTCTTTTCTTCCCTCTCCTCTCCCCTCTCCCCTCATGGCTACCATTAAACACAGATGTATCATTTACATCTTCTCACTCTGTGTGGCTCTCGTCCATAGTTTCTGGTGAATTCTCTACTTGGGGTTTGCCATCATTGGGTGGGGCATCTTCCTTCCTCTAGATTCCCATCTTGTAAGCATCCTATGGAGAAGTACACAGGCTATCCACTTATCTTTTACACTTGATCTTGCCTCAGGATGGGCTCAGTTTTTCTGGTCACACATTATTATTCAACTTCTCTTACATAATTCTTTGTTTACAATATATTGCAGTCTATTTATTCATCTCTGCCTATCCCTCTCTAATTCCCTTTGGGTTATATTCCCCTTTAGCTCCTTAAAAACCATGGTATTTCATAACAGAACCATAGCTATGGGAGAATTTATCTTTGTGTGTGTGTGTGTGTGTGTGTGTGATTATGGGTGGTTCAAGGTTGTGATTTTACTAGTACAAAAAACTCCTGATGTGAAAAGTATGTTTCAAATGGAGCACTTGGGCTCATGTCCTCCTAGAGCTTAAGACTGATAATAATAGCTATCACTTATGTACTGCTTACTAGATGCCAGACCCTGTGCTGAGCACTTTACAAATGTTATTTTATTTGATCCTCACAACCCTATGAAGTAGGTGCTATTGCTATCCTTATTTTACAGATGAGGAAACTGAGGCAAATAGCTCACACATGTCCAGGATCACACATTTAGTGAATGTCTGAGGCTGGACTTGAATTTAGGTATTCCTAACTCCAGGACCAGCACTCTATGCACTATGGCACCACCTAGTGGCAAATTCATGCTGCTTCCAACCAGAGAACTTTTGGTTTGGACCATTGGTGAAGGGAAGAAATCTGGTGAGGAAATTTCTTCTACTTATGCAGAGCTGTAATTTCTGGGGCACTGAGAAATCGAGTGACTTACCCAGAATCATTCATCCAGTGTGTGCCAGAGGCAGCACTTCAGGTCTTGTTGACATCGACATAAGCTTTCAGTCCACTTTCTGTCCCCTACCCCAGGCTTTCTCTCAACCAGAGAAAGCTACTGTTAAAAAATACAAGACTTTGTTTCAGAGAGAAGTTGTAACTCATTAAAGGTACCTGATAATTTCCTAAAGGAAATATGTTCTACCCTCTACCTCTTATTTAAGTCTTGGTGTAGCTCATTATTAATGAAAGACACATTACATGTATGTATATTATATGTGTTTACACCAAATTATAGAAACACACATAGGTGCACACACATAAACATTATATGTACATATCAACTAGCGTTATGTTATATGTATGTTTCCATATTTTAGTCTGTTCAATAGACATTTTTCATCTACTTTTTTTTCCTATGTTGATGGTATGAAGTGTTTGAATGGTCTCTCATAATGGGGTTTGCAGCATTCTAGGTCTATCACTCCCAAACTGGAGTGTCTGGAAGACCTCACCTGCTTTGGACATAATCCACTATAAGGACAAACATTTTGTGAGTATCTGATTACTTATTTTGTTATTATTTGTTATTGATATCAGTAATTACAGGGTTGTCAAAGTGTTGTTATATCCTTCAAGAAGGAAATCTTGTATAAATTTTACATATGCATGGAAGACAATTTGTTGGATAAGACCCCACAAGGTAACATTTTGCTTTACGGTATCAAATGTTTTTTATAGCATATAAGAATATGGAATTAATATCTACCAGAGTTCCTTCCTCTCCACTTCCCCTACAACATGAGTTAGGAAACTGAGATAAAGCCAGGTCACATCTTAAATTATGCCTCCCTTGACACAGCTCCCTAGTAGCCTCTGACTGTGCTGATAGGCATGACATGTCCCATGCTGGTGGTGGGGAAAGAGGGAGTGACCTCTACCTTGTTGGATGGATTGAAACCCCACAAGTCCTTATGTACGGCTCTGATGACTAGACTCATTTCCATACAGAGAAGAAGGAAGTTGCAGTGTATAGAAACAAAGTGCAACTGTATCCTTGTTGTGCATCCTTGCCAAGTTAGAGCTAAGTAAACCTCTTTTTGTTAACTGTTCAGTGACTCACAAGTGCTTTTTTGTTCTCAAATCAAACCAGAACCAACAAGGTGCCAGCATCAGGCTCACTGGGAAGTAAACAATAAACACAGTGAGATCTTGGGTTCTCTACATATTTCAGTCAATTGGGTCACTGTATAGAGAGTGATCTGCTGCACAACACTGTTTGTGAAAACCTTCCTTTTCCCTTCTTGTGCCTTCATAGAAGATGCCCTTAATAAATGTGTAGATTATTCTCATAAAAATTTATGGAAATGGGAAAGTAGGTATATGGGTTAATAGATATTAATAGTTTCTCAGTCTCCCCTTTTTGGAGAGTACCAATAAGATCCAAGTTCCCCCTCTCCCCCAAACTTTTAGCTTTCTCTTCTCTTTCATATACCATTGGAATCTATGACTCAGCAGCTTCAAAATTATGTCTCATCCATCTTAGACTTCCTTTTCAGATATGTGTAATGGAAATGCAAATTTAAAGATCTTCCCTGGCCCTAGGCTAAAGTGCACCTGGAGCCTGGGGTGGGAGGCTTGTTTTTCAGTAGATACTTTTTGATTGGCCAGTGGGTCAATAAGGTTGTTACATTCTCTGAGCCAGGAGAAGGTTATATAAGCCCTGATGTGTAGCTTTGTTTTGGGGCTCACTTTGAGAAGTGTTCTGTGGTTTGATCAGATGAAACTCTGGGAAGCCATTGTCCAGGGCCCCCCAGCTTTGAAACCCAGATGTTGATTTGGTATGGATGTAATGGTTGGACAGTTTGGAAACTGTCTACTTGAGCTTTTCCTCTGTCTTGATAATTCTGTCTGTGTATTCTGAAGTTTGGGGTGCTGATATTTTTCCCCTGAACTAGGTAAAGGATACATATTTGACAGATTAAAGTAAGCTTGTTAACCCATTTTGAGTTGCTTTCCTTTGACAAAGTAGATCTAAGAACCTGTGGTGGCAGCAACCCTGGGGACGCTGGGGTGCTTGCTGCTATAATATTTTGTCTAGTTATATTGCTATTCCCATCTTTATTCTCTTTCCTCTTCTACTTCTTTTTTTAAAAATTGCATTAGGAAGGTAACATTACCTATTACTTTTGTATTTTATTTTTTCTTTAAATTAAATTTTAGGTTTATTTTCAGTTTACATCATTCATTTCCACAAGATTTTGAGTTACAAATTTCCTCCCCATCTTCCCCTACCCACCACCCCAAAAGAGCGATTCCACTGTATATACCATCCCCCAATCTGCTCTCTCCTATATCCTGCCCCCCTCCGGCTTTCCAGTAGGACAAGATGGATCTCTATACTCCAGTGTCAGTATATCTTATTTCCCAGTTGCATGTAAAAAAAAATAATACTTTTTTTAAACATTTGATTTTAAAACTTTGAATTCCAGATTCTTTTCCTCCCTCTCTCATCACCCACCCTTACTGAGAGGATAAGCAATTCAATATAGGTTGTATATGTGTAGCTATGCAAAATATTTTCATAGTGGATATATTGTGAAAGACTGACTATATTTCCCTCCATCCTATCCCACCCCAACTTGTTCTATTCTCTACTTTGACCCTGTCCCTTTTCAAAAGTGTATGCTTCTAACTTCCCTCCCCACCCAACCTGCCCTCCCCTACATCATCTCCTCTCTCATCCCCTTCCCCTTACTCTCCTGTAGGATGAGATATCGTATTTATTGTGTATGTCATTCCCTCCCTAACCCAAATTCAATGAGAGTAAGGTTGACCCATTCCCGTTTGCCTTCCTGTTCTTCTCCTCCATTGTAACAGTTTTCCCTAGCTTCTTCTATACAAGATAATTTACCCCATGATGTCTCTCCCCATCTCCTCTCATTATATTCTTCTCTCACCTCTTAATTTCACCTTTTAAGTATCATCCCTTCCTATTAAATTGGTCCTATGCCCTCTGTCTATGTATACCTGTACATACTTATGCACACACTCACATATGTATTCATATGCCCATATACCCTCCTATATAGACATATATGTATGCATACACATATATTTATTTACTTAATTATATTCCCTTCAATTATTCTCTTGCTGAGAAAAGTTTCATAAGTTACAATTACATTGTTATTCCATGTAGGAATGTTAATAGTTCAACTTTAATAAGTTCCTTATAATTTTTTTTCCCTGTTTACTTTCTCATGCTTTTCATGCTTCTTGTAGCTGAATATCAAATTTTCTATTCAACTATTTTTTTTCATCAAGAATGCTTGAAAGTCCTCTATTTCACTGAATGACCATATTTCCACTCAGTTTTGCTGGGTAGGTGATTCTTGGTTTTAATCCCAGCTCGTTTGGCCTCCAGAATATCACACTCCAAGCCCTTCAATTCCTCATTGTAGAAGCTGCCAGATCCTGGGTTATCCTGACTGTATTTCCACAATATTCAAATTGTTTCTCCCTGGCTGCTTGTAATATTTTCTCCTTGATCTGGGAATTCCAGAACCTGGCTACAATATTCCTAGGAGTTTTCTTCTTGGGATCTTTCTCAGGAGGTGATTGGTGGATTCTTTCAACCTCTATTTTGCCCTCTGGTTCTAAAACATCAGGGCAAGTTTCCTTGAGAATTTCTTGAATGATGATTTCTAGGTTCTTTTTTTGATCATGGCTTTCAGGTAGTCCAATAATTTTAAAATTATCTCTCCTGGATCTATTTTCCAGGTCAGTGGTTTTCCCAATGAGATGTTTCACATTGCTTTCTATTTTTCATTCGTTTGGATCTGTTTAATAGTATCTTGATTTCTCATAAAGTCAGTAACTTCCATTTGCTCCAATCTAATTCTGAAGGAATGATTCTCCTCAGTGAGCTTTTGAGATTCTTTTTTCATCTGGCAAATTTGGCTTTTTAAGGCATTCTTCTCCTCATTGCCTTTTTGAGCCTCTTTTGCCATTTGAGTTAGTCTATTTTTAAGGTGTTATTTTCTTCAGTCAGGTTGTTGACTCTCATTTCATAATTTTCTTTCATCATTTTCATTTCTCTTCCCAAATTTTCCTCCACTTCTCTTATTTGGTTTTCAAAATCCTTCTTAAGCCCCTTTATGACCTGTAACAAGTTCATATTTTTCTTGGAAGCTTTTGGTACAGGCGTTCTGACTTTGTTGTCTTCCTCCTTTTCCATACTTTGATCCCCTTTGTCCTCCAAATAGGAATCTGGAATCAGATTGCTGAGATTTCTTTGCTTCCTTTGCTTGCTCATGTTGCCCCTCAATTACTTGAATTTTGAACTTTTTGCCACAGTAGAACTCTGCTTCCAGAGAGAAGAGCTTTGTCCCAAATCTCTGGGGTTTTCTCAGCTGCCTGAGCTATTAGTTGGGTGCCCTCTCTGAAGCCTCCACATGCTCTGGCAAACTGGTCACACACCCCAGGACCTCCACCCTAGACTGCAGTCCTGATCCAAGCAGATTAAAGCAAGAGCTATTACCCCTCAGACTGGTTGCTTGGTCCCCCTACAATCTGCAGGCCAGGAGCTCTGAAGCAGCTATGCTGTGGTGGCTGCACGGCTGCTGCACCTCAGCCACTTCTCCCTCCAGGGGCAGAGGCTGAACTGCACTCCCAGTCCCCCTGTTCCCAAAGTCTACACTGACCTCTCACTTTGTCTTTGGCATTTATGGGTTGATAATTCTGGCAACTGCCACAACTTCTGGTGATCTACTCTCCTGAAGTCCCTACAGCCAGGGCTGGTTGTGGCTGCCCTGGGGCTAAAACCCTAAAACCGTGGGCTCATGAGGGTCTGGGCTCTGCTCCCAGTGTGCTGCAGTGGATCCTTTCTGTCTATCTGCTGGGCTGCCTTCAGCAGGAGATTTGTGTCTCTCTGTCACTTTGTAGTTTCTGTAACCCCAAAGTTTGGAGTAATTTTTTTATAAGTATTTGAGGTGGTGATGGGGGAGCACATGGAGTTTTCCTGCTTCTATGCCACCATCTTGGCTCTGCCCCCACCCTCCACCCACTTCTATTTCTTAATTCAGCATAATAGTCAGTCCAAACATTACAGTTGATGGAGACAAGACTTTGTTCTAAAAATGCTTTTTTGGGGGACTGTTTGTATCTTCTCTCTGTTGGTTCATACTTAAATGACTTCAAAGTGATTTTACTTAGTTGGATCTCTGGAAAGAATCTCTCTATATTTGTTTCTCATCCCATTGCTTCTCATGTTTTATGAGGTCATATTTCTCATATTTACCCATCATCCTCTCTTTTAAGATTTTACAAACAAGTTTATCATAAAGACACTGAAAATTAGAGTGGCAAAGTACTGCAGAGGTTATCTAGCTCAACCCCTACTTAAAAAAGAATCCCCCTTCCACCCATCCAAGAGGTAGTCTACCAGTCTTTGTATGAAGACCTCCAGTAAGGGAGAATCCATTACCTCTAAAGGTTTCTAGTACATTTTTGTATGACTTTAATCTTTTATTTAGTGATTTATATAATATTGATTTATTCATGTGAGTCAATTGGAGTTAAGTGACTTGCCCAGGGTCACACAGCTAGGATGTATCAAATATCTGAGGCTGGATTTGAACTCCAGGGTCCATGTACTATCTACTAGCCACCCCTATATGGCTTTAATCTTAAGAAATTATTCTCTTCTGGTTAGAGCCTCTGAGTGAGCGTCTTCCCATACTAGACCAATTATTTTGTGAAGGCAAACTAGGCCATCTTCTGCCTCAATTATTACCTAACCTCTAATTTCTGAATGGGTGTTGCCTCAGACAAACTGAGACCTTGGAAAAGATATTAGTTTATAAAGGCCAAATTGCATCCTGAGCCATCAACAATGGTCTTGACTCATGTCTTGCCACTGGACTCAGATGACTCTGAAGTAGAGAACAAAGGCTGACTTTGAAGAACTCTGACTCACTTCAATTCACTTACAAGTCAAGAAATCAATTTCTTAATGTCATCGGTCCTCTTCTAGAACAAAGGACAAACAACAACATCTTTTCTGGACCCTTACCATTGCTTTAATGATTTGTTGTTATTGTTTAATCATTTCAGTCATGTTGTGACCCCCTTTGGGGTTTTCTTGGCAAAGGTATTGTACTGGTTTGCTATTTCCTTCTCTAGCTCATTTTAAAGATGAGGAAACTGAGGCAAATAGATGTATTTGTTAACTTAGCCTTCTATCTCCTGGTAACAGAAAGACAAACATTGAGTTTAATTGAAAACATGATTTAAAAAAGAAGAAAGCAATTGGTATAGCACTCTGAGAATATGTCATTGTTTCAACACTAGTTCCTTTTTTTTTTTTACCCTATTGTTTTAATATGAGAGGATAAGTCTTTATTTCAGTGTAATTGATAGGTGACCTATCTCCAAAAACCTTAGGTAAGAGATAAAACTAGTTCATTAATCTTGAGTCAAGTTCTCAGTCTGGGAAGAAAGTGAATTTGAACACATATGGATTCAAAAGAGCTATTATGGACAAACGTGGGTCACTCCCACACCAATGAATTGTTGAAAGTCTGCTAATATAAATCGAAGATAGGTCTAAAGCAATAAATGACCTATTTTTTGTGGTCAGTTTATATATTCTATGCATCCTTGAATGTGTATTCTAAACTCTAGCCAATGTCTGAAGCACGGGAAGAATAATTAGCAGATTCTTTCTTATTCTTTTTGTTCTCCTAGCTGACTATAATTATCTACTTTGTACAAGTAGTCTTTTTTATTTACTAGGGCTTTTTACATATGAACAAGAATCTTGCATTTCATACCAAGGACCTAAACTCCAGGGAAAAATCCCCTAACTTTCATATGCTAATTTGCCTAGTCTACATAAAAGATCTTGTTTAACCAGTAAATTAGCAGAAAGTTGAATTCAACAAAAGATTTGCTAATAATTCTTCCCTCATTGCAGATATTATATTTATACATACAGAATATGAATATTATTTCCATTGTTAGTATAGGGATGTCTTACAAAAGCTAACAAAAAATGAGTGCTTACCTGAGGAAATTATTATTTAATAATTTTAAATTCTTTCACATGGTTTGTCCATAATATTATTTTGTGTATGTGCCATAAGATTACCTTGAAAAAATGTGGTATATTTAGTCTCATAATTGAATTGGAAGTTTTAGGAATCTGAGATTGGCTATATTTCTCACAACAGCAGTGGTAAATAAAATGATTCAGATTGTTTGGAAGCTACATGTTGTTCTTCATCCTTAAGACTAGCAACTTTCTCTAGGGATGAAAGAACAAGAATAAAATCATCCATACACATTGAATGTGGCAGGAGATTCACCATTCCTTAACTCTCTATCTCTGATGTTTGCATTATTTGATTTCTGGAGCAGATCTACACTGTCACTTCTTCCTTGCTCAACACACTGAGAATAGAAGGAACGAAGGCTCTGGATTCAATTTCACATTTCCCTCCCACTTCAACAGGTTTCTATAAGTAGTCAAATATCACTCTCACTACATGCTCAACTTACAATCATCTATAGGCTGCTATGACCAAGAACCAACCATTCCTATTTCCCTCACTATTTGATTATCCTCAATATCCTGTTAGAAGGAAGTAGCAAGCCAGTCTCCACACTATGGAAGCACCTTTCAAGAATCTTTTGTGTGCTATAAAAGGCAACACCTGTACCCTCTTCTGATTCCAGACTCTAGTCTTCCTACCATGCTAGGATACAGGTCAAAAATTTGTGTGTTCAAGTTGCTCTGTGAATAAACTAAAAGCTTATTTTAGCCTTCTAAAATTCAAGCAGGAAAAAAAAATTCTTAAATAGATTTCTGTGATGGAAGAAGTGAAAGTTGAAAATGTTATTAAAAAGTGAAAGTTGAAAATGTTATTAAAAATCTATCAAAGAAAGATAATAGAAATGAAGAATAAATACTAGTGTAAATTTGTCACTTCAAAAGTTTCTCTGAGCAGAGTACTGGGGAGCAGGGAGTAAAGATCTCTTTCTCAGACAGAAATCTTGGTAGACCCGGACCCATCAGCCTGGTTAGACAGGTGTATTAGCAACCACACTGTTACACAGGGTGGGCTTCTAGCACAGATTCTTTGATCTGCTTTTCTAAAGGAAAGACAGCTTTAAAGGGGTTAATAATCTTACTGTAATTAACAGATAGATAAGTAAAAAGAATGAATATCCAAGAAAGGATTCAATAGACAGGGCTCCAACTGTCTAAACAGAATAATACAATCACCTATGTACTTCACAAGATGGGGAAAGCACCACATCTGAGTAGTTAGGGGGCTCTTCAGAAACCGCTACTCACAATCCTGTCCAGTGAATCAAAACGTTCTTCTCACAAGCAAGCCCCCAAAGCAAAATGCCAGTCTCCCAGAATACATAACAAAGACTCAAACAAACAACAAAGACTCAGCCCCTGATTGTTTCAGAGCCAGAAGTCATGACACCTACTTGATTAAGCACAGCTGTGAATTATCAGGGTTCAAAGGTGATTAATCCTTCAGACATCTGCAATTTAGCCTGAGTCTGGGAACCTGCACTCCAAAAAGAAAACAACAAAAATCCCACCTTGCTTGCACTTACAGTAGGGGAGTTGTACTGGAATTAAATGTATAGACCAAATGGGGATTTCTTTAACTTGATAATGATGTACTTGATAGAAGTGAATTCTGTGCCAGTTAAGGCAATGTAAGCTGATCTTTAATGAAGGGATGAAATGTGGCTATATGTCAGGTGGCCTGGTGAGGAGGGTGAAAGGTTGGGCAGACTAGTGAAGAAATAAGTATAAATGGCATTTCTAATACCTCACAGAAGTTGAGTAGGAACAACAGCAAAGCCACAGGAAGGTAGGCAATGTGTGGCAATTCCCAACAGCCTTAAATTTCCATTTCCTTGGTATTTGAAAAGATGCCTGTCAAGAGTTTGGGGCACAGGAGAGAAGAGGAAAGAGCAGTGCCAAACACCAAATTGGAAATGCAGAGAAGAGTTTTTCCAGAGGTAAAAATCGGGGTGCGGGGGGAAGAAGTAGTTATTAATCTAGGGTTTATTCTAGGTTCTCAATTAATTGAGGCAAAGGAACTTGCATGAGGAGAGATGGATGATATGGCCCCCAGAAGCCACTAATTCAGGGGCCTCAGAAACTGACTCCACTTGAGATCTAACTTGTCCCAACAATGCCAGCTCCCTCTAATCTGAGAAGGCAGCTTGAACCTTTGTGTTTGTCTTGGGTTTCATGCCGACTTAGTCAAGTAGATAAAAGCTTGGGGTGAGGTTGTTGATTGCTTTCTCTGGTGAGAATGGTCAACACAGAGTGTGGCCCTCTTTCCTCTCTTTGCCATGTCTCAAACAGATGGCAGGGAGTTTCTTCAAGAGTAAAGGGAATAAAGTCTTGAGAATGTTGGTAAATATATACCTGCACACACTCCTCTGATGTATTTCCATAGTCAGCTTTCAGGAGGCAGTAGAAATGTCTGTTTCAGAAGGATACTATTAGGAGTTCTAGCAAAGACGCTTTGGGGTTTATAGGCTATAAGTTCAGAAAGGAGATAGAATCCAGAATGAAATGATTAATCCATTTTATTTCAACACACACTTATTAAGTGCCTACTCTGTGTAAGAAACTGTACATAGATACCATTTATATTGAACTTTGGGGCAGCTAGGTGGTGCAATGGATAGAGTGTTGGGCCTGGAGTCAGGAAAACCTGAGTTCAAATCCAACCTCAACACTTATCAGCTATGTGACCTTGGGCAAGTCACTTAATCCTGTTTGCTTCTCAGTTTCTTCATCTGTAAAATGGACTGGAAAAAGAAATGTCAAACCATTCCTGTATCTTTGCCAAGAAAACCCCAAATGGGTCATGAAGAGTTGGACACCACTGAATAACTGAACAGCAACTATGTAGAATTTTAAGGTCTACAAAGCATTATATAAAGGCATACACACAAATTTATATATGTGTATATACAAATGTATGTATGCTCTAGGAGCACTCCAATTTTGCAAGATTTCCCTTGGTTTCTTACCTTATTTGACCCATGATACTAAAGCAAAATTTTTGCAGTAGAAAACAATAAAGCAATAATTACAGAGAGCTAAGAATTGTTTTGTCTATTAAATTCTAGCAACTGTCATATCAACAAGTCATGTCCAACTCTTAGTGACCCCATTTGGGATTTTCTTGGCAGAGGTCCTGGAGTGGTTTGCCATTTCCTTTTCCAACTCATTTTACAGATGAGGAAACTGAGGCAAACAAGGTTAAGTGACTTGTCCCAGGTCACATAGGTGGTAAGTATCTGAGGCCAGATTTGAACTCAGAAAGATGAGTCTTCCTGACTCTGGGCCCAGCACTCTATCCTGTCCACTGCACCACCTTCCTGCCCCTTCTCTTCCTTACTGGAGCTCAAATGTTCCCTGTGTTGGAAAAAAAGATGTTTTCATTTTTATCCCATATTTTTTAATGGTACTAAGTTAAATTCAAGGAAGAAGTTTCTATTTTATAACCAGAGCCCTGTGAAGCTACTCCCTCAAATATTTTTTATCTTCTCTGTTAGGAAAAAAATAACATAGCAAAGTGCCTCTTCTGTAAACCTATGTGAGAACTCACAGTAACCTGGCTATTGCTATCCTCTCTCCACCCTCCTGTGGGCCACACTTAAAAAGTGAAAGAAAAGGACAAATCTAATACTATTCTGAATTATTTTTTTTTGAGGGCGGATGAGAGGTAAATTCCCTCCCTGCATAAATCTGTGAAAGGTAGTTCTGTGTTGATTTGTGCAAAATTCTTTTCTGAAATACAGATTGGAATGTTTTTCTTACTGTACGCTCTATATTATAATGGGAATATATTATAATAAGTAATAGTGAATTAATTTCATTTATAACAATATTATATATTTCATTTATAATTACATTATATTTCTGTGTATTTGGACACATGTTGAAATAGTTCCTTTTATAGGGTAAATACCAATTAAGAAATAATGTCACAATTACCATATTGGAAACCAAGTCCAACCTCCCAAATATTTTAATGAAGTAGAAATAAAAATAATAATAATAAAAAAGACCCCCGAATACATACTAATGCAGATTCATTTCTTTCAGCAAGATTTGAATCTGATATGGACAAAATGACTGTTTTGCTTCTTTGGTAGTTATAATTTCTGATATTACAAGATGTAAGGTTATCTCCAATTTTGTCGTGGAATGTTGTAAAATTTTCCAAGGTGTAAAGATACAAAAATTGACTTCATCCAGAAAAAAAGAATGCTATATAGCATGATTTTGGGGAGTTAAAATTGAATATTGAAATAAACTCCAAAGATATTGGAATAACTGTTTTAGAATCTTCATCACTGTGGGAGGACTTTAGAAGCAGTACTAAATAGGCAGCTAGGTGGTGCAGTGGATTGAATGCCTGTACCAGAGTCAGGAGGACCTGAATTCAAATCTGACTTTAGCTTACTAGCTATGTAAACTAATCTCTTAACCCTGTTTGCTTCAGTTTCCTCATTGGTAAAATGAGCTGGCAAAAGGAAATGGCAAAACACTCCAGTATCTTTGCCAAGTAAACCCCATATGGGGTCAGAAAGAGTCTGAAAAGATTGAACAACAGGCCTACTTTACTTTAGCCTCCTAAAGCTATAGTTTTCATGCTTTCCTTTTTATTTGTCCAATATTTTTTTTCTTTCTTTGTCTGATATCCCTTCTTTATGAATGTTCTTTTTAGTTTTAAGGTTGTTATAAAGCCATCTTTGTTACTTATTATTACAAAATAGAGTACACTGCCTGATAGGTAGAGTATCTTGCAAATGTATTATGTGCTGTCTTTCTAAAGACTGTCAAAAATATGTATGTAGCTGTTCTGCTGTGTGATGGGAGAGTATTTTTACAATGTGCAACAATGAACAGCTCAGACCTCTCTTTTTCTTTTTTAAAAAATCTATTTATTAATTCATTCAATCAATCATTGATTGATTGATTTTTTTAAATCAAATGCTTTATTAACTTCTGGTTTACATCATTTATTTCTGCCAGATTTTCAGTTACAAATTTTCTCCCTGTTTTTCCCCTACCCACTGCCCCAAAATAGAGATCCCACTAAATATCCCCTCCTCCAATCTGCTCTCTCCCATATCTTCTCCCCTACCCCCTTCAACTTTCCAGTAGGGCATGGTGGATCTCTATGCCCCAGTGCCTGTATATCTTATTTCTCAGTTACATGTAAAAATAATATTAATAATAGTGTATATATATAATTTTTTATTTTTTATTTATTTATTTTTAAAGCAATTGGGGTTAAGTAACTTACTGAAGGTTACATGGCCAGTTATTTTATGTGGGTGTTAAGAATCTGAGGCCAGAATCGATCCTGGGTCCTCCCAACTCCGTGGCTGGCGCTCTTACTCACTGCACCACCTGGCTGCCCCATATATATATTTTTAAACATTTGATTTTAAAACTTTGAATTCCAGATTCATTCCCTTCATCCCTTGTTACCCACCCTTACTGGGAAGACAAGCAATTCAGTATAGGTTGGACATGTGTAGCTATGCAAAACATTTCCATAGTGGATATATTGTAAAAGGACTGACTATATTTCCCTCCATCCTATCCCACATCCCACTTGTTCTATTCTCTACTTTGATCCCGTCCCTTTTCAAAAGTGGGTGCTTCCAACTTCCCTCCCCCCCAGCCCGCCCTCCCTTCCATCAACCCCCCTCTCATCCCCTTCCCCCCTACTGTCCTGTAGGGTGAGATACCCTATTTAGTGTGTATGTCATTCCCTCCCTAACCCAAATTCAATGAGAATAAGGTTGACCCATTCCCTTTTGCCTTCCTGTTCTTCCCCTCCATTGTAACAGTTTTCCCTTGCCTCTTCTACATGAGATAGTTTACCCCATTCTGTCTCTCTCCATCTCCTCTCATTATATTCCTCTCTCACCTCTTAATTTCCCCTTTTAAGTATCATGCCTTCGTATTAAATTGGTCCTGTGCCCTCTGTCTATGTATACCTGTAAACATATATATACACATTCACATATGTATTCAAACACCCATATAACCTCCTACATAGACATATATATATATTTCTATTTCCTTCAACTATTTTCATATTGAAAAAAGTTTCATCAGTTATAATTATTGTTTTTCCATGTAGGAATGTTAATAGTTCAACTTTGATAAGTTCCTTATGATTTCTTTTTCCTGTTTACCTTCTCATGCTTCTTGTATCTGAATGTCAAATTTTCTGGTCAACTCTGTTTTTTTCATCAAGAATGCTTGAAAGTCCTCTGTTCCACTGAATGATCATATTTTCCCCTGAAACATGATACTCAGTTTGCTGGCTAGGTGATTTTTGGTTTTCATCCCAGCTTCTTTGACCTCCAGAATATCATATTCCAAGCCCTTTGATCCCTCAGTGTAGAAGCTGCCAGATCCTGGGTTATCCTGATTGTGTTTCCACAATATTCAAATTGTTTCTTTCTGGCTGCTTGTAATATTCTCTCCTTAATCTGGGAATTACAGAACCTGGCTATAATATTCCTAGGAGTTTTCTTTTTGGGATCTTTTTCAGGAGGTGATCGGTGGATTCTTTCAACCTCTATTTTGCCCTCTGGTTCTAAAACATCAGGGCAGTTTTCCTTGAGAATTTCTTGAAGGATAATTTCTAGGTTCTTTTTTTTGATCATGGCTTTCAGGTAGTCCAATAATTTTAAAATTATCTCTCTTGGATCTATTTTCCAGGTCAGTGGTTTTCCCAATGAGATATTTCACATTGCCTTCTATTCTTTAGTTTGTTTGGATCTGTTTAATAGTATCTTGATTTCTCACAAAGTCACTAGCTTCTATTTGCTCCAATCTAATTCTGAAGGAATGATTCTCTTCAGTGAGCTTTTGAGATTCTTTTTCCATCTGGCAAATTTGTATTTTTAAGGCATTCTTCTCCTCATTGCCTTTTTGAGCCTCTTTTGCCATTTGAGTTAGTCTATTTTTAAGGTATTTTCTTCAGTCAGGTTGTTGACTCTCATTTCATAATTTTCTTTCATCATTCTCATTTCTCTTCCCAATTTTTCCTCCACTTCTCTTATTTGCTTTCAAAATCCTTCTTAAGGTCCTCTATGGCTTGTCATGAGCTTGTATTTTTCTTTGAAGCTTTTGGTGCAGGAGTTCTGACTTCACTATCTTCCTCCTGTTCCATGCTTCGATCCTTTTTTTCCCCAAAATTGGAGTGAAAAGTTGGGTTGCTCTGTTTGTTTGCTTCCTTTGCCTGATCATGTTGCCACTCAATTACTTGACTTTTGGGCTCTTTGCCACTATAGGACTCTTCCACCAAACAGGGGAGCTTTTTCCCCAATGCTGGGTTTGTCTCCACTGCCAAAGGTATTAGTTGGTTGCCCTCTCTGAAGCCTCCACACACTCTGGCAAGCTGGTCACACACCCCAGGACCTCCACCCTAGACAGTGATCCAGGTCCAAGCAGGTTAAAGCAAGAGCGATTACCCCTCAGATTGGTTGCTTGGTCCCCTACAATCTGCAGGCCAGGAGCTGAAGCAGCCACATGTGGCTGTGGCTGTAGGGCCATGGCCCCTCAGCCCCTTCTCTCCCTGGGGGCAAAAGCCAATGTACTCCCAACTACTGGATACCAAAGTCCACACTGCAGTGACCTCTCACTTTGTCCTTAGCATCTATGTGTTGATAATTCTGGAAACTACCACAGCTGCTGGTGATCTGAAGTCCCTCCAGCTGGTGGTTGGTCAGGCCCACCCTGGGGATAAAACCTCTGGCTCCCGAGGGGCTGGGCTCAGTTCCCAGAGCTCTTAGCTGGCTACTTACTGCTGGCCTACCAGGCTGTCCTCAGCAGGAGGTTAGCTTCTCTGTGTCATTTTGTGGGTTCTGTAGCTTCAAAGTTTCTTCAGAGTCAACTTTTGCATGAATTGGGGGAGGTAAAAGCTGGAGCCCCAAGGAAGTCCTGTTTCTACTCTGCCATCTTGACTCTGCCCCAGAGCTCTCTTTTCAGTTTCCCACTCTAAAAGCAGCAAATTTTGTCAGTCACTAATTTGAAAACCTCTATCCTTTCATAGGGCAGCTAGGTGGTATAGTGGATAGAGTGCTGGGCCTGAAGTCAGGAAGAGTCATACTCCTAAGTTAGAATTTGACCTAGATGCTTACTAATTGTGTGATCCTGGGCAAGTCACTTAACCCTGTTTGCTTCATTTTCCTCATCTGTCAAATGAGCCGGAGAAGGACATGACAAAGCATTCTAGTATCTTTTCTAAGAAAACCCCAAATGGTCATGAACTCAGATGTGATTGAGTGAAACAACTGAACAACAACAAATGCTTTTGTAGATTATTGATATATTTTAAAATGAACTTTAAAATATTTCAAATATTTTTTAAAATAAGCTTAGGGCTGCTACAGAAGTCTGAATTTTCCTGAATTTTCTATCTCACATTTCTCCTATGGTGTAATTGTGGCCCTAAATCCTTACCCATTTATACTTATTGTCTGTTGTACATACATACACACACACACACACAAGGACACACACATATTTACATATGTATGTGTATACACACATTATATAGTAAGTTGTCCACCTAACTACATGTCATAAGTTGGGCCTTAGATACTCTTCATTCATTTGGATTTTTCTATGTGGAGAGTTAAATCAAACTCCCTTGGGCCCCTCTTCCAAGAAGGTCTGCAATATTTTTGAGCTTCATAAATAGTATGATGTTAACTTCAAAAAGGAGTACAAAGTCACAATATATAGTCCATACTTCTTCAACATGAATTCTGCATTGAATCTCTTTCATGATGGTCAGAAATCAAGAAAAATGAGAGTCTCTGAAATTTCTGGCCCCTGCTTCCATTGACAAGGAACTCACTACTTTGCTATCTTACAAGATAACCTTTTCCTTTGTCAGATTGCAAATAGCAATTCTTTTCTGTTCTGGCCAGAAACTCTGAGGGTCTTCTCCCAGACTGATTCTTCTGTGAAGGCGAACTAGGCCATCTTTTGCCTCAATTCTTATCTGCCCTTTAATTACTGAATGGGTGTTGCCTCAGGCAAACTGAGACCTGGGAAAGACCTTAGCCTAAAAAGGCCAAAGTCTCCCACTGCATCCTGGGCCATAGCCAGTGATCTTGACTTATGTCTTGTCACTGGGCTCAGATGACTCTGGAGGAGAGAGTGAAGCTGATGACTTTACACAGCCTGCCTCACTTAGATACAATTCCATTGCAAGTCAAGACATCACCTTCCTGAAGTGTTTGGTCCTTTTTGAGAATGAAAGTTGAGCAACAAACAACAAACAACAGCAATTCCTCTGTCAGGCAGCTTTAAGTATTAGGAAATTCATCTTCATATTGAGCTGAACTCTGACTTTCTGGAGTTTCTACATATTGAAGCTTCTTCAACAGAAATGTGAACCACATATATTTCTAAGTCTATTCCACTTTTTAGGGGGTGGAAGGGTGAATCCTTATAAAATACTTCATGCCCAGAGCTTGGCTATAAATTTTATTTTAAAATGATGACTCACTTCCAGTTTACTAGTTTACTTTGTCTGACAGAGAGAAAAGGGAAGACAAATCTAGGATTTAATAACGAATAATAGTAACTAGCCTCTATAGAGTACTTTACAATTTTCAAAGCACCTTATAAATATCATCTCATTTATTTTACACAACAACCTAAAATGTAGTTGATATTATTAGCCCCATTTTGCAGAGGAAACTCTGGTTTCAAGGCAGGCAGTACTTGTGACTAAGCCAGGGCCACACAACTAGTGCCTGATGTTGGATTTTTTTTTTTAAATTTGGAGGCAATCAGGGCTATGTGACTTGCCTAGGATCACACAACTAGTAAATGCCTGAGGTCACATTTGAACTCAGGTCCTCCTGACTCCAGGGCTGGCATTCTATCCATTGTCACACTTAGTTCTTTGTGACTCCAATTCCAATGCTTTACCCACTGTGCCACCCAGATGCCTTGTGCCCTCCTGGAAAGTCCCTTTAGAATATCATATTGCCCCTAGAATGACTCACAGCCATATCTATTATGTAAACTTGGGGGGAGGTATCTTAACCTTTTTTTTATGTTGTGGACCTTTTGTTAGGTGGTGCAGAGGATAGAAGGCTCGGTCTGGAGTCAGGAAGACCTAAGTTCAAATCAAGCTTCTGACACTTAGTAGCTATGGAACCCTGGGCAAGTCACTTAACCTCAGTTGTTTCCTCAACTATTAAATAGAGATAATAATAATAATGCATACTTTGCTGGGTTGTTGGGAGGGTCAAAAGAGATAATATTTGTAAAAGGAGCTAAGCACAATGCCTAGGCACTATATAAATCCTTATTCCTTTCCTTTTTCTTCCCTGAATGCTTTTTTTTTTTTAATTTGCAAGGATTTAAAAAAATTTCTTCATAGGAAGGAAATACTAAGTTATAATTAGAAGTTAGTGAAAATAAAAATGTAATTTCTTTTTCATACCCAAGTTCATAGACCTTCTGAAAAAAGGGTAGAGAAGAACCCTTGTTGCAGAGTGCCAAGCTAGCTGGGTCTACTGTAATTTTCCTTTGGAAAATCTTAGTGTGGATCAGTAGTGGCACACACTCCCCAGACAGAACTTCTTTTAAAGATCTCATCAGCAAATGGAAACTAGGAAAAATATTCCCCCAAACTGTGCTTCCAAATGAAACATATACCATGTGTCAGAATTTTTAAAAAATCTATATTCTCTGGCCAGAAGTGCTGTAGGAGATTAAATGAGAAACCTTCATAAGCTAGAATGTCTTGGAGAGGATATTGGAAGGGAGAGGATTTTGACTTTGTTCTCCAAGAATACATAACATTTTAATAGGTGGAGAGAAATATGGCTATCAACTCAAAAGAACATTTGAAAACATGGAGATAAACAGTAGAGTCATTCATTCCTTAACTTATTCAATAAGCATTTAATAACCATCTAATATATACAATGTTAAAAAGCAGTTCCATCATATAGTTACATGATGGTAAGAAAGTCCCTAAACTCTCAGTATCCTAGGATCTGTATCAGGGGAGAGTTCCCATACTGATGGAACCCTAAGTCCAGATTTTCCTCTTTTCCATCCCTCCTTCCACCTAAAAATTTTTTTTAATATATGAGATATTTTGATCTTTGCCTTCACAGATCTCACAACCTATAAGGAAAAGGGACATAAATGTGAAATATTTCTACTCAGAAAGTTGCTAATCTTTAAAGAATAAAAGTTTTAGCTAAAATATTTTCTCCTTAAAAAAAAAATCAACACAAAATGTCTTCCCGGGGAAAGGTCAAATTGTTTTACAGGACAAGGACCAGACTTCAAAACCTGGTTCTTTACTACTTCATAACAATGGAACATTGGGCAGACCTTCTTAAGACCTCAGTTTCCTCATTAGTAAATGAGATTGGATAAGATGATTCATAAGGTCTCTTCCAACTCTAAAAACCTATTCATTAGAGACATTCTTCTGACATGTATCTTTTTATAACCTACAGACTTTTTTTTTTTAAAGCAATCAGGCTTAAGTAACTTGCTCAAGGTTACATGCCCAGGTGTTTCTGGGTGGGTGCTAAGTGTCTGAGCCCAGGATTCAATCTCCAGGGCTTCTCAACACTGGGGCCGGTGCTCTTACTCGCTGTGCTACCTGGCTGCCCCATAACCTACAGACTCTTTTGCTGAGTACTTACATAGGGTTGTCTCTCGCCCTCTTCAAAAATTTTTTTGTTTCTCTCTTCCTTACCATAGTTTAGGACTAGTGCTCCTCACTTACCTAAATGAGTTTAAAATGGTACAGTTGAAAGATCATACTTCTTGAGATCTGGTCAACGGAGAGCTTCAGAAGGTTGTAGAGAGAGCTTATCTTTCCCATATGACCCTATAGTTATGTAAGAAATGAATATTTCTCTCTTATATTTAATAACTAATTATTGTATTAGAATCAAAGTTTTCTCCCTTTTCTTCTTCCTCATGTAGAAATCAACCAGTGTGGGAAATCTCTCTTAAAGATTTACCCAGGCTAAGATCTAATCAGACAGTAAAAGAAATTCTAAGTTTGGGCTAATGTGTGTATTCCTGTTTATTATGTTTGCTTAGACGGGTCCTGGGAAAATATTGATTCTCCCTATTATCCAGACAGGTGATATGGAAATTGATGTCTCTTTGATGAAGATTTGAGCAACATAAGCTACATTTCTCTAGATAGCCCACCTCGCATTTGATTAACTAACCAAAGTTGAGTAGGCATCCCTTAGGAACACCTCTTCTTCAAGGGGCGTATAAACTGTGACTTCACTGCCATTAGGAGTCTTTGGTCTAAGAGAGATGGCCAAATGCTGGCCTTATTAATAAAATGATTAAATTACCCAGAAACTATGTCTCTCAAACTTTTTAATCTATCCCCCCAAAAGATGCATCTATCCCCCAAATCTCTCCTTTTTAGGTCAGTCCTAGTGTTTTTAGTTATGTACAGACTAGAATATCCTGCTGAAGGATTGTTACAAAAACCACAAAAGAAATGAATTTGGAGGGACAAGGAACTTTAAACTTATTTTTCACAATATGTTTTAATTTTCATCCTAGGACCTACAAAATTTTTTAGTATTTTGTTGCTACAACTGGCTGGTTTGCAAGAAGCCTGTGCTGAATTTGTTTTCTGGAACTGGCATTGCTTCCCTTAGGCCAAAAAGAATAAAGCAAAGATAAATAAATTTGTGCCACAGTGCTTTGGAAATAACATTTTTCAAAGTCCTTGAAATTCTAAATTGTAACCTGCTACTTTTGCCTGGAGGGATTTTCCTAAAATTATCTGTTCCTGAAATGTCACCTCTTTGTTTAGGAGGGTATCAAATTACCAAGGGGTTTTCTAAGGTTAAGCCTGGTAACAATTGTTTCTGGTCTCTAAACAAATTTCCTTCAAATTATTAGCTCATTTCTTCATGTATCGACTTAAGGTAATATTGAGAAGGCAGCAATATCATGTACAGGGTCCTTGGGAAAGTTTCATGATGGAGTATGAAGTTAAAGATCATAAATATACTTGAGTGACATGTGTTGAGCCAGTTTCCATCAAATAGTAGACTCAGTAGCAAAGGGAAGATTTGTGGTGAGGGAATACGGATTTTAAGAATTTATTAAAGCTCTAGAATAATTCCTTCAAAGAATAACCTATGCAAAATGATGCAGTCCAAAGAATATTCCTTGATGATCTAAGGATTACTTTTATCACCCTGGATTGCATGTCTTGTTATACAGCAGTGAAATAGATTGAACAGTATATGATTAACAATTGATATCTTTACTATCTATCAACCATTTACTGAGTACCTGATATACCTGTGCCCAGGACTGTAGAGGCAACCAAGAAAGATATTATTTCTGTCCTCAAGGAGTTTATATTAAAGTTGGAAGGATAAATCTTATGCACATGAAAAAATAACTAAGATACAAGACAAATGTAGCAAGTGACAAATGTGAGTTTTCATAATAAGTGCCATAACAACTTCAAGGAGTAAGGGAGAGTACATATGGCTAGTGAAGCTTTGAGTTCCCAATTTTTTGACTTCCCCTCCTCCTCCTCTCCTCCCTTCCTCCCCTCAATATAGCAGTAAACAATTGCATGTAATTTGTATATTGCAATCATGTAAAACATTTCTGTGTTAGTCATGTTGGGAATGAAGAGAAAGAATAAAAGGGAAAACCGTGCAAAAAATCAGGAAGGTGACAATAGTATGCTTCAATCTTTATTTAGACTTCATCAGTTCTTTTTCTGGATATGGATAACATTTTCAATTGTGAATCCTTTGTAATTCTCTTGGATCATTATATTTCATAGAAGAGCCAAGTCGTTCATAGTTGATCATGACCCAATGTTGCTGTTACTGGGCAAATTGCTCTGGTTCTCTTCACTTCACTTTGCTTCAGTTCATGTAAATCTTTCCAGGTTTTTCTGAAATCCTCCTGCTCATCACTTCTCACAGCACAATACTATTCCATTAAATTCTTATGCCACTACTTATTCAGCTATCCTCCAATTGATGCATACCCCCTCAATTTCCAGTTCTTTGCCACCATAAAAAGAGCTGCTATAAATATTTTTGTACATGTGGGTCCTTTCCTCTTCCTTATGATCTCTTTGGGGTATAGACTTAGAAGTGGTATTGCTGGATCAAAGGGTATTCAAAGTTTTCTAGACCTTTGGGGATAGTTCTACATTGCTCTCCAGAGTGGAGGGGTCAGTTTACAACTCCACTAACAATTATGTTGATGATTCTCAAATTTACCTATCCTGCCCCAAGCTCTCTGCTAATATCCAGTTTTGCAATTCCAACTGCCTGTCAGATATCTTAAAGCAGAAGTGCAGTAGACATCTTAAACACAATGTATCCAAAAGAGAACTAATTCTCTTTCCCTCTATAATATTACCATAGAGGCCAACCCCATCTTCCCAGTCCTTCAAACACCCAACCTACTCATCAGCCTGGATTCCTGTCTATCTCTCACCCAGCCACAAGAAGGTTTCTCCTTTGTGATATCTCTCCTATACATCCCCTTCTCTCCTCTGACACTGCCACCACACTGGTATAGCTCCTCATCACCTCATGGATATATTATTGCAGTAGCTTTCTGTGGTGTCTGCTTGCCTCACGTCTCTCATCATACCAATTTATCCGCAATTCAGCCACTACATTGATTCTCCTAAAGTGGGCATCCAATCATGTCATATGTGTTGCATCCTCATGCAACCCCAGGAAACTGCAGTGGTTTCCTATATCCTTAGATCAAAAAATATAATGCTCTCTTTGTCATTTAAAGCCCTTTATAACCTTGCTCCCTTTTACCTTTCTAGTCTTCTTTCACTTTATTCCCCAGCAAGTCCTCTTCAGTCCAATGACACTAAATAAGGCATTACATCTCAGCTCCATACATTTTTCCTTGGCTATCTCCCATGCCAACTCTTCTCTGACTTCCTTTCAGCCTCAATTCAAATCTTATTTGCTACAAGAAGCCTGCCCCAATCCAGCTTAATTGCCTTCTCTGTGAAATATCTCCTATTTTTTCTGAAATATACCATCATAGTTTTTATTTGTTTGCATGTTACCTTCCCTATTAGATTGTAAGCTTCTTGAAGGAAAGGACTGTATTTTCTCCCTTTTTGTATCCCCATTGCTTTTCACCATGTCTGACCCGTAATTGGCTCTTAATAAATGTTTATTGATTGATTAAGTGTGTGAGTGAGTGGGCCACAGAAGAGAGTTATGGAGAGAGGCAGTATGGTATAGTGGGTGGAGCACAAGATTTATAGTCAGGAAGACTTGGGCTTGAATCTCCACTCAGACAACTAGCTAGTTGTTTGACCTTGGGCAAATCATTTCCCTGGGTCTCACTTTCCATATCTATAAAATGAGGGGGTCAGACTTGATGATTTCTTAGGTCTTTTCCAACTCTGAATCTATGAACCTATAAGTGGAATTTGAATTGGGTATTGAAAGATTTTGATAGAGGAGGAAGAACATAGGAGATGGGAAGAAACTTGCATGAGCAAAGATGCTGAGGCAGGACAGTACAAGGTATGTTTAAGGGACAGAGGGTTCACAAGTTTGGCTATATCTGAGATTATTAAGTATTATTATAGTGAGTACAAAAGCTGGAAAAGTGGTGTAGGAAGAATAGGCTTAGAGGGACCTAGTGTACAAAGAAAAAATTCTAATGGAATAATTTAACCCAGTGTTTTGGTGACATCTAGAGAGGAGAGTGAAAAGAAAACTTGAGAAAGTGGAGAACTGAGGGAAATCATCCATCCCCTGCCTCCTGCCAAGTATTTCCACTGGGGATGAGGAGAGAGAAAAATAAAACCTTTGGGAATGAAATCATGGTAGGCAAGGTCCCCATGAAAGAAAGTTGCTACAGAGAGACTGATATCATGATATATGGTAATGTTCTCCAGAACATGACAGACTGGAGACCATACTTTTGCTTCTTTGGCACTAATATTTTTCCCCTAAGCTTTGAGTTGTTTTTCTACTATAATCACTCTCTATGGTATTAGTAACAAAGTACCTATTCTGACTACCTAGAAAAATCTGTTTTTCTGTTAATGTATTGTATTAATGCTTTTTACATTATCAAGTAGCTTAAAATAATAAAGGTTTTGCTTTACAAAATGCACGTCTAAGATGGAATGTGTGTGGCGGTCACTAGTGAACGTGCCAGACAAGTCAAATGAGCTAGTCAAAGTGTATCAGAAGTGTTAGTCAGGAAGCTGAATGATGAATACTTTCTGAAAACCAAGGTGCCTTTCCTGTCATGGACAACAGACCAAGGAAGGTGTTAAGAGAGTGGCCAGGAGGTGAAAGAGTAGCTTAACAAGTCCACCTCTAAGTGGACAGAAAATCAGGTACTTATAGGGGAACAGTGTGTTGCCATTATAAAATTAAGTGCTGATACTTCTGAGAGTCTTACATCTGATCTTTCTCTCTCTCTCTCTCCTTCCCCTTCTTTCTCACCCTACAAACCTATCACCTCTTTCTCTGTCTCTCTCCTCACCTTCCCTATCTCTTATCTACCTCTCTGTTTCTATGTCTCTCTCTCAATACGCCTATCAGATGTAGGACTTTTCCTCAATACATATATATACATACAACCACATGTTATACACACATATAGCATACATGTTATATAATGTGCAGTAGCACAGTTAGGATCCAAAGAGTATGTCTATTTTGGATTATAAATGCCATATTGGGGAGTTTCAATTTGATCCTATTGGGAAATGGGGAAACATTGATGATTTCCGGTCAGTAGAATGCCATCATATAAACAGTACTTTAAGATTAATCTGGTGGTGGTGTATTGGTTGGAGCAGGGAGTGTAGGAAGGATATCCAATTTATAAGGCTTAGTATAATAAAGCACAAGGTATCAAGAATATGTATTAGATTGGATTAGGCCTATGTAGTCCATTAGGCTTGATTTAAGCTTGTCCTGTGCTTTAGGTTCAGAATTGAAACAAAATGAAATACTCGTGGATTATCTAAAAGTTAACTAAAGGGGGTTTGCATAGCCATATCTTGGAAAGGCTGCTGACTACGGGTACAGCATTGATTCTGGCAAATATAGTTTCCTTGCTTTTGTGTTGGCCATACTGGTCTGTTGGCCTGAAGCCTAAGGGAAGAAAGCAACTCCTGGATTCACATTGACTAACTTTTTTACTTAGGCCACTAGGAAGCTACATCAATGGCTCTAGACTTAGTCCTGAGTCAATTAAATTTTGAAGATGGTCTCAATACTTTTAAAGGACAAACTAACATAGCCTACATGGTAGATATTGCTTTTACTATAACCTGGAATAAGTTAAATAAACTTACTTGAAGATTTTGCTTCCTATAAAGTACTCAGGATGTCACAATGGACAAAAAACAAATAAACAAACAAATAAATAAAAATTCACTTTGCTAGATTATTCTGTATTGGACTTTGGAGGAGACCATGTCCCTCTTCTTGGGAGGATCACAGTTCTCAATCGATAATTTATCTTAGGATGAATAATAGATAGAGATTATTTGAGGAGATAGGACATATACCAATAAAACATTTAAGTAATAATTTATGGCAGCATAGAATTAAGAGTTAAATCAATAGTGCATTAATTCAATGAAAATTTATTAAACACTATTGAATGATATGATAGACACTGGGCAAGCTACAAAATTTAGAAGGGACACATCTTTGTTCTTTTTTTTAAATTTTATTTTTCTAAAATTTAAATACACAATAAGAGAAGAAAAAGGCACATCATAAATTTAAATATTAAAACAAATACAAAATAAGAAAAGAAAAATAAACATGTCATGGGCACAGCAGAATGTAAGAGAGGATTCAAAATATATAGCAATAGATTTCCATTTCAAGAAAACCTATGTAATAAATATTGTGTGTTGGGTTGAGAGCTATCCATCTTTTTTTTACTTCCTAAGTTTTCTTTTGCTCTCTTCTGTGTACTTTTTATTTTTTTCCCCCTTACTCCCCACCCACCACACCCCAGAAGGCTACAATTAAGTGTGGATATATTTATATACAGATATATGGATACACATATGCATTTATACACATGCATACATAAACATATACTTTCCCTAACAAATTCTACTCCTGATCTTTGTTTTGTGTTTGTGCATCTCTCTTATTTCCTATCCCTCCAGACTTTTCTACTTCACATCTGCCTGCTACCTTGCCTGCCTATTACTTAACCTACCACCCCCAAGTATCTCTTCCTTTTCCTCATATTTCCATATATCTAAACACCCTTCTATATCCTCTCTTTGACCTATTCCCTCCTTCTTCCCTCTAAAAATCCCTCCCTAATCCTCTCAAGGATTCCTCACCTATCCTCCCAGTCCCATTAATCTAAACCCCTTTCTGTACCACCCTTTCTTAACACCTATTCCCTCACCCTCCTCTCTAGAGATCCCTCCTTTATCCTCTCTCTCACCCTATCCCCTTAGCATTTTATTTCTTTCTGAATTTAGAAGACTTTTATACTCTTCTATATATATATATGCATTGTTCCCTCTTGAACCCATCCCTGATGAAAGTAGGTTACCAAAACTAACAGCCCTCATCCCTCATCTAATTCCTTTGTATCAGTTCTTCCTCTTGCACTTCATTTGTTTAAGACAATTGCTCATTTTAGCTGTTACTAAACAGATTTACTTTTTAAAGTCATATCATACTCAGGTCTGCCCCACTCTTTCTTATGAACTACCCAATTACTAATATCAATCTTAGACATGTGTTTTACATTTTACATACATAAAAGGTAGACAGTCTGTCTTTATAGAGTCCCTTATAATTAGTCTTTGATATGTACCTAATATTTCTCTTGGCTCTTATACGTCAAATCTTCTATTAAGTTCAGGTTTTGTTTTTTGTTTTTTTCTTTTTTACAAAGTCCTGAAAGTCTGACAATTCATTAAATATACATTTTTTTTCCATTCAGGATTATGCTTAGCTTTGCTGGGCATATTTTCAGCCAGAACCCCAGTTCTTTTGCTCTTCAATATATAGTGTTCCAAGACTTGCAGTCTTTTAGCATCACCACTGCTAGATCTTGTGTGATTCTAATTATGGCACTCCCATATTTAAATTGTTTTTTTTTTCCTTGTTCTTCATAATATTTTATCCTTGAGCAGGGGGTTTTGGTATTTGACTATAATATTCCTGTGGGTTTTCCTTGTAGGATCTCTTTCAGGTGGTGATTGGTAAATTTCTTCTATTCGATTATCCCTTCTTGTTCTAATGCTTCAGGCCAATTTTCTTTTATTGTTTCTTGTATTTTTGTATCAAGATTATTGTTTTGATCATAGCTTTCAGGTAGTCCAATTATTCTTATGTTTTCTCTTCTTGATCTGTTCTCCAAATCAGTTGTGTTTGGGGATTTTTTTCTCTTATGGAATGTTTCATATTATCTTCTATTTTTTTCATTCTTTATATTTTGTTTTATTATTTCTTGATCTTTTATAGCTTCACTGCCATCCTCTTGCCCAATTCTGATTTTCAAGAAGCAATTTTCTTCCTTAAGATCCTGGATCTCTTTTTCTAATTGGTTGACTTTCTTTTCATAATTTTCTTGGATTTTTTTTTTTAGTTTTTCCTCAATCTCTCTTATTTGATTTTTAAAGTTCTTCTATGAATTCTTTTGGGGCAAGCAACCATTTGACATTACTCTTTGGGGCAGAAGAGGGTTTCTTTACTTCAATATCCTCTTCTGAAGACAAACTCTGGTCTTCTCTATTCCCATAGTAATTCTCTTTGGTTGAATTCTTTCTCCTTTGCCTGTACATTTTTTTTTGTAGAAGCTTAATTTTTATAATCATCTCTAGTCCTGGGTTATGGGGGATGGTGCCTCTGGCCTCAGATCCTCCTTTAGTTCTCCTCTCTGTCTTGGAACCTAGACCAAGACCTCCAGCCTCCTATAAGTTCTCACAGACAGTGGTGTCACTGCTCCACTGCTTCTGCACTCAGTGGGCATGTGCTGGTTCCTTCTCACCCACAGCCATCTCCACAGCCCAGCTGGGTCTGGCATTCCTTGTCAGCAGAGGCTCCCTCAGTCTTTCTGAGCTCAGATACCCAACTCCCCTCACTGTCTCAGGGGTAAAAGTTCCTGTGGCTAGGGCTGAGGCAGCCTCCCAACACAGCTAACACTAGGGAAACTTATCCTGGGATTTTTCTTCAGATCTTCTCCTATTGTCCCAGAAGGACCCCTGTTCTCCCTCTACTCTTATTTATTTTTACCACTCTCATGTTCACACTGAGGTGCTATTTTATCTCTTTTGTGGCAGAAAATCTTGAGAGCTTGCAATTTTCTGACCTACTCCTCCATCTTCTCAGAATCCTCTCCCACATCCTTGTTCTTATAAAGCTCACAGTCTATCAGTGGGACAAGACAAACACAGATAACTATGGTATACAATATTACTCAGAGTGTACTACAAAGGTACAAACAAAGTGCTTTGAGAGGCCAAAGTGGGAAAAGGTCATTACTAGATGAAGTGAGGGAGTGACAGGTTAGGAGAAGATGGATCAGGGAAAGCTTAGTGAAAAAGTAGATAATGTATTGTTGTTGTTTTTTTATAGTCACATTTCATTTATTTATTTATTTTCTTAAGCAATCAGGGTTAAGTAAGTTGCTCAAGGTTACACGGCCAGTTATTTCTGGGTGTGGTGCTAAGTATCTGAGCCCGGATTTGATCCCCAGGTCATCCCGACACTGGAGCCGATGCTCTTACCCACTGAGCCACCTGGCTGCCCCTAAGCAATTGGGGTTAAGTAACTTGCTCAAGGTTACACAGCCAGGCATTTCTGGGTGGGTAATAAGTGTCTGAGCCCGGATTCGATCCACATGTCATCCCGACACTGGAGCCGGTGCTCTTGCTCACTGTGCTAACTGGCCACCCCAATAATGTATTGTTATAGAAACTCAAAGAAGAGGTCAGTGTGGATCAGAATGATTGAAGATGATTCCACGAAGACTTGAATTTTGATGTTATATAATTTTATAATAATTATTTTTTGACTAAACTATTGTCAAGGGTTTTATCCAACTGAAGGAAACAATGGAAAGGACTAGAATAGACAAATATTTTGTAGATTGATGCATATTGATCGATAGTAGATTGATATATAGTTCAAATATAATTTGCATAAGCTCACACAAAGACAATAATTTCTCAGGTGACTTCAGGTTCCTGTACCTGAATTCACTTTTCCTTTCCTACCCATACACACTATCATTATATCAGCTTCTTGACTACCCCCACCTCCCAGATAAAAACAAAACAAAATAGAGTGAGAAATAGACAGCATACTTTAACAAAAAGAATGCTTTTCTTGTAGTTACAAGCCCAGAGTTTGATTCCTAGGTCTAACACTCATTAGTCATAGACTATGAGCAAGAGGGTGGAATGTAAAGGCCACTGGGTTTGAATCTTATCTTTGCTATTTTTTACATATATCACCTGGGACAAAACACAAATTCTCTGAGCCTCAATTTCTCCATGTGTAAAATGCAGGGACTATGTAGTATCTGAGATTCCTTTTAGCTAAATATAGTGATCCTTATAATACACATCTTTCGACTACCCGATAGGCTATCCCAAGAATAGGAAGTGGCTGATTGTGATAAGAATATCAATACATTCCTATAAAAGTTTCTTCCATTTGCCCATAAACCCATACAAAGTATGAATCAATTTTCTGCTGCTTGTGCTAATTTTGGCCTAACAATTAACACCAAGAAAACACAAGTCCTCCATCAGCCACCACTACACTGTCCATACATGGAACCTCAGTTACAGCAAATGGAAAAGCTTTGAATTTTGTGGATAAGTTCACTTACCTTGGTGGTGTACTTTCCAGGGATGTACATATTGATAATGAGGTTGACACACACATTGCTAGAGCTAGTTCTGTGTTTGCAAGCCTCCAAAGGAAAGTATGGGAAAGAAGAGGAATTAGACTGACTACCAGACTGAAGGTCTACAGAGCCGTTGTGCTGACTTCATTGTTGTATGCCTGTAAAATCTGGACAGTCTACCAGTGCCATGCCAGGAAACTGAATCACTTCCATTTGAATTGTCTTAGGAAGATTCTGAAGATCAACTGGCAAGATAAGGTGCCAGGCATTAAAGTCCTTTCTGGAACTAAACTGCCAAGCATTCAAATTCTACTTCAAAGAGCACAACTTGTTCAAATGAAAAATGTATGCTTGCCAAAAAGACTGTTTTATGGAGAACTCACACAGGGCAAGCATTCACATGGTAGTCAGAAGAAGTGATTCAAGGACACTCTCAAGATTTCTCTTAAGAATTTTGGGAATAAAGCGCTGGCCCCAGAGTCAGGAGGACCTGGGTTTGGTTCCAGCCTCAGACATTTAACACCCACCCCCCCCCACACACACACACACAACACACACACACACACACACACACACAAAACTAGCCGTGTAACCTTGGGCAAGTTACTTTAAAAAAAAGAATTTTGGAATTGAGGGGTGGCTAGGTGGCACAGTGAATAGAGCACCAGCCCTGGAGTCAGGAAGATCTGAGTTCAAATCCAGCCTCAGATACTTAACACAAAAAACTAGCTGTGTGACCTTGGGCAAGTAAGTCACTTAACCCCCAAATTGCCCTCCAAAAAAAAATTTAGAATTGATTATGTGACATGGCAGACACTGGCACAGGACTGCTCAGCATGGTGTGCCCACATCAGAAAAGGTGTTGTGTTCTGAGTAGAGCAGAACTGAAACAGCTCAAAGGAAACGCAAGATGCACAAATTTGGACAATCCACCCCAAATGTTCATACAAACTATTTGTGCCCAACCTGTGGTAGAGCATTCCGAGTTGTATTGCTCTGATTAGCCACAGCTGGACACACCAAAACTTAACTCTAGAATAGAGATGTCATTTTGGTCCTCTTTGAGAATGAAAGATTACAACCAACTTAAAGGAGAGGAATTATACTTGAGATTTCACTGGTATTGGGAATTCTTAGGTGCAGAAACTTCCTCTACCAATGTAAGTCAGCAATTAATTTCTCTGCAATTTGTCATCTTAGTGAGTTACCTAGACTATCAAGAAGCTAGTTCACCTGGACAGGGTCACATCACCACTATGGGTCAGGTCTTCCTGATTTAGAGGCCAGCTCTTTATCTAATATGCTACACTGGCTAAGCTCTTAATAAACAAGACTAAATAGTATTATTTCTACATACATGAGTTGAAATTATAAATGAAAGTCACAATGAAGTTCATTTAAATATCTTCTAGATTAATTCTTTGCCAGTAAATGTTGGCACTTTTATATTTGCCATATTAAAGTGACAAAACTAAATAATCACAATAGTTTTTTATATGTTAGTATTAAATCCATGACATGACAGAGAAAACAGAATGAAGACAGCGTTCTTTTTTCAAAAAATAAAATAAAATGGTATAGCCATTATCAGCAAGCCTCATAGCTATCACTTAGCAACTCATAAATTGGCTACAAAGAGAAGATACAGTTTAATACCTACTTTTGTCACAGTAGATGTGCAATGAATTCTTGAATAAAGGTGCTCCCACATAGCAGTTTGATGTGTGTGTATGTAATGTTAATAATATTGTTGATAATTCCTCTCCTTTAAGTCATATATATGCAATATAGCATATATATTCTATATAATCTATTCATACAGTCTATACATAGTCTATTCTATCCTAAAATGTGTTTGTACATGTGTATATACATATATGCACATATGTGTGTAGTGTGTATATATGTGTATGTATATATGTATATATATAAACTAATATCAGAATTCACTAGAATCTTACAAAGCAGCAAGTAAAGAAACAAATAATGCATCAAGACAATCTTAATACAAGGAAGCATAAAAAGAAAAGAAAGAAAAAGAAAATGGAAAGAAAAAAATGTGCTTTACACTTTTAAGTACAACAAAACCATACTCTTCTAGAGGAAGAAAAGGTAAGACATTCCCAAGAACATTGCCTACAGCCAGGGCATTAATGAATGGTCCCTTTTGTTACCAATATTATTAACCTGACAACAATGAGAGATTTGCCCACTATTATAACTTGTACTTTTTATGCTTTTAAAGGTAAGAGGTACCACCTTGCCAGTGCTGGTAATTCAGCCAAGTCACTAAGCATCCCTGGCCTACCTGGGAGAGTCAGTTCAGCCTTACCAGTATAAACAGTGACTTGTCTAGATAAATCTCGCTCTAAAACCTCTATATAGGAGATGCCTACATTCCACAAAATCTGCAAGAAAATCAGTTGCTATTTTCTGCAATCATGAAAAGTGATACCAATCAAATTTTTTAGATTATAAAAACAAAGCTTATTACGAAAAATTCAAATCTCAAAGCAAATTTATAAATGGCAAGATGCAATAGGAATCTCACCCCAAAAAGAACTAGGTGTAAAAACCAACATGGGAAGAAGGTGGTCCCTTTCTTTGAAGTGTCCTTGCAGCTTTGTAAAATATATCTCTTGGAACAATTTTATAAACGACACTGGCATTGTTATTGAAAGTATGTGGAGAAATCCATCAGGGCCTGATCCTTTTAAAATGCTCTGCTAATTCTGTAAAACAAGTTCCTATATTGCTAAGATGTCATAAATGGCAGAGCACTGTCACCCTCTATCTCTCCAAGCTGACCAAATAGTGGCAAAGCTGCATGTCTAAATTAAAGAGCCCGTGCATCTTCCTGTAACTGTTATTTGCCTCCACATTTTAAAGGAGTTATCTTGATGTTGGTAATTGGTGGAGTAGGCAGCTTGGAAAGTAGCTTCTGTGTGTGATGGAGTATAGCAAGAACTCTTCATAGATGTAGAAATCAGTGATGTGGTTGTAAGTGGAGAGATTAATTATAAGTGTATAAGGAGAGTGTGTTTGGGAGACTAATGTGATTGAATAGAAGAAGCTCAGAGTGTGAGTGGTTTATGTTCAGGTATGGATGATGAAATTTGTCCAAAATCATGACTTTAGGGAGTGTAGTGAGACTAAGAATTAGGGCAGTATGTGGAGGCATGCACTTCCAGCCTATGTTGTTAGCCCATGGGATTGTGTATGATGCATTCTTGATGCAAAATGATTCCTGTCTTTGGGGGTCATATCAAATCTGTCAGATATGATATATTTGAATGGCATAATTCTGAGTTTCAGAAGAGAGATATCCTAGGGGTCCAAATAGGCCTAGAATCCAGGGTGTGAGTAAAACAAGTATTTATCTAGTCCTTAATGGGTCTAACAGTAAATAAGGTTTTATGACAAGTGACTTCCATAGTTTCATTGGAGAGATGAGATAAAAGAAAAGAAAAAAATGAGAGATGTAAATCCCATAACAGTAGAGATTGAATTATTCTTTGTGTTTGTATCTCCAGCATATAACACATAGCAGGGGCCTAACAAATGTTTGCTGATTGACTGATATGACAAAAAGTATAATTAAATACTATAATGTATGTTACAGACAATTTCATAAGTCTGGGGGAGAGGGCTGAAGTGGTTAGGTGTAGTTTAATGGAAAAGTATGAGGAGATAAGAGGAGGAGGTTGTGTGTGTGTGTGTGTGTGTGTGTGTGAGAGAGAGAGAGAGAGAGA